>NC_136909.1:6090225-6142480 GCF_949606895.1 Notothenia rossii | reverse complement strand
GAGCCGTGACTTTTCCCCGTGAGTTTCCAATTACATCAAGTATTAATGCTATTGCATTAGCCTATAATACAGATATGACATGAGTATTAATGCTCTCATCTCACTCTGGGCAAATGAAGGTATTACAGTGTTAGTGTTGAACTGTTCCTTGAGTGAAAGCAAATTAAATCCTGACGCCTTGACTTTCTAATATTTATTTCTCCCATGATCCATTTTTACAAAGGGATGAAGGGCTTTTCATCATCTTGTCACTTGCACCGCTCCGAGAGATTTTATATCTCTGCTACTTTTTAATCGAGCTGGCAAAGTATTTAAGTTTGAATTATCAGCCCAGCTTAGAAAATCTGCGTGGGAAACGAGTAACTCTCTCCAATCCTTCAATAATTCATAACTCAAAGCAGTCGACCGCCAAACGTCTTCACTTCTGCCGTTCACCGGACACAAGGAGACGAGAAAAGAGAAGCACAAATCAGAATCAGGTTTAGTGCCATGTAGGGTTACACAAACAAGGAGTTAGGAGAGAGGAATTAAGGTGTAATAAAGGAGCAAAAAACACTATTTTGAAAACTATTAAATTAAAAAGACTGCAGAAATAGGTTGATTTTTATTGAAAGATAATGCAACATGTTAGCAAGAAATCTATAAAAAATAAACAAAAAAGGAAATACAATTAGAATATGATGCATAACTAAATAAACTAATATATGCGGGATATCAGAATTTAAAGTTTAAGGAGCAAATATACACGAAATACAAGAACACATTTCAATCAATCAATCAATCAATCAATCAATCAATCAATCAATCAATCAATGTTTATTTATATAGCCCAATATCACAAATGTTACCTTTGTCTCAGTGGACTTCACAGTTAGTACAGAATATCAGTATGACAACACGACACCCTCTGTCCTTAGACCCTCTGTGCTTAGACCCTCACATCGTACAAGGAAACACTTCCAGAGAAACCCCCACAGTTTAAAGGGGAACATGGGAGAAACCTCAGGCAGAGCAACAGAGGAGGGATCCCTCTCCCAGGACGGACAGACGTGCAATAGATGCCGTGTGTAAATTGAAAAGATAATACATTTACAACACAGGTAGACCAAATGTTTGGAAATGCATGTGTGTATAATAAGAAGATGAATCCACGAGGATATCAACAATCCTTTGGGAGCCATCAGGGAAGTAGTATGGTGAGTCAGGCAGGACCGCAGAGACAGGTTCAGCCACGACTCGAAGTCCAGGACTCAAATCCAGAACTCAGGACTAAGGATCCAGGACTCAGGATCCAGGACTCAGGATGCAGGATCCAGGATCCAAGACTCAGGACTCAGGAGGCAGGATACAGGACTCAGGATGCAGGATGCAGGATGCAGGATGCAGGATGCAGGATGCAGGACACACGACCACAGCAACAGGATCAGCCAGGACTCAGGATCCCAGCGTAGAGATAGACACCAAAAATAAATTTGGGGGAAGCTGATTTATTCGGAACATGAGAGTACAGACAGACAGACAGAAGGGAGGTGTATTTTTACAGGAAGCATAAATATACAAAAAGTAAACCCAATAAATGTTTCTGAATATGCCGACTCACATTTACTTTGACTTGTAACACGGTGTTTTTGCAGTGAAGTAAATAAATGATCTGATTATTTCTTCCACCACAGAGCAGAGACTCTAGTAAACGTTTTCTAAAATGTTGAAGATGTAATTTAGGAATGAATGGAATATCCGAATTGACCAAATAAGACATTGAAGCTCTTTTCTGAATTCCCACTGCTGGCATTATCTCTGCTTGTGATCACTCTTATATGGACTAACTGATTTGCATGCAGCTTTTCCTCCAGCCTCCTCCTGCAACCCTCGATCCTCCTTCAGGACGGTGAGGAGGTTTGGCGTTATTCAAATAAAACACTCAAACACCTCCGAGACATTTGTTCACTCAGAGTCTCCAGAGGGGGGGGGGGGGGGGGGGGGGGGGGGCACATGATTTTTAATCACTGCTTACTGCTATAAATTACAGCTGTGTTCAGCGTGTGTTTACTCGTGCACATGTGATAATTAATGTGCAATGTGAGCTGAGCGATATGGAGTGTGTTTAAGCTTCACCTCAAGGGAATACCCGGATGTAAATTGTATATATTCTGTAAAGTATGCTTCAGTTCATCTGCAGCTAAACACTCTGAACTGAGGAGAAATGAAATCTGTAACCCTTTTTTGCTCATTTCTTAAAGGTCTCCTATCAGGCAAAATGCACTTTTTGATGTCTTTTACACATAAATATTAGGGCCGGGACTTTAACGCGTTAATTAAGATTAATTAATTACACAAAGATTAACGCATTTTAATCGCACTTATTTTTGTACCGCGGAACGTTTCTCACTGGATGAGTTTCAGGGGTACCGATTATACTGGAGCACCAACTAACGTTCATGACTTCAGACAACAACAAACCACAGTGAACAATAGTCAAACATGAACGAAGAAGCTGATAAGACCGCTTTGGTTGGCCCCGTGGATGGGACATTTAGTTTTAAAAAACGGACGGATGGAAGCGTCAATAAGAGCAAGGTTGTTTGCAAATTATGCAAAAAGGAATTTGCATATCACCGCAGCACATCAAGCCTCAAGTATCACCTCAATGCAAAACATATAGCAGCTAGCGTGGAAGCTAGCGTGGACGTTAGCCCGACTCGGAGTACAAGGACCCACACCCAATTCGCGTTGATCAAGCAGTGGCCTATGCAACAGAGAGATTTTATTTTTCATCAGGATATTGGAAGATTAGGAGGGATTGAGGTCAATCACTGGCACTTTTTTATTTTATTTTAAATGGTACACTTTATGTTGAACTATTTATTATGTTGTTGGTGCAACTGGCACTTTATGTTGAACTGTTTATTGTTTCGGCTATTGGTTATTGAGAGAGTTGGACTGAAATTGATTAGATTTTTTAAATCAACTGTTGGTAAATCAACAAAGTCTGTTATGGCCTCTGAAGCAACAGAGAGATGTTTTCTAATAGTCAGGGTTTCCAATGTTCTGAATGTACTTGAAAGTATTGTGTTTTACTTAAAAAACAAAGTGTTATAGTTTACAGAAGGTCTACCTACCTATAGGCTACCTGAATCTCTGAAATGTACTATATTCCTAAATATGCTATTGCTACACTTTATGGCAAAAATTGCACTTTTCTGTTGGTCTTGGTTAAGTACCACCTTGAAAAAAATAAACAATGTTTTGTTGCTTAAGCTTATGTATTCAGTCATTATTCAATGGTATACTAAAAAATTGCTTCTCACTGTTCTCAGGTCAAATATTTATGTGATTAAAAATGCGATTAATTTCGATTAATTAATTACAAAGCCTCTAATTAATTAGATTAATTTTTTTAATCGAGTCCCGGCCCTAATATATATGTTTACAACGGAGCTGATCCAGATTTGCTGCCGATATGACGTGATATCTGAAATGTGGGCCGGCTTTTTTTTTTTTAAAGCTTTGGACCCAGAATCAGCAGTTCTCTAACAGGGATGTGAGAAGGATGTCTAAAATGCATGATCTGTTTGGTATTTTGAGCTACACACATCATAGACATGTTTTTTATATATCTGAGACCCATAATATACTGGATGCCTAAAAGTTGCATGTCAGGAGACCTTTACAGTAAGCTAGCCGTTATCTCTGTCGCTCTTATGACACACTGAAGGTGAACTCAGGGTTTTGTCCGTTGCGGGACAAATAAAGGATTTCTGATTCTGATATGTATAAAATATAATCCTTTATTGTCATTATACAGGTACAATGAGATGTAGAGCAACTCCTTTTTTCAAGCTGCCATCAAAAACACAGATAAACAAACAAGAGACGTACAACATTCAGGAGAAGCCAACATGCAAACAACAAGCATTCAAATTCAATATGCAGATAAAGTTAAAGTGCAGGAATACATCGGTTTGAGTCAAATAAATATATATATATATATTAAGGTACACTTATTCACCATCAACTAGTTGTTCCCCTGAACACATTAGAGTCAAACTACTCGCTTATCTGTTATGAACTTTAAAATAGGGAACATATTCTGAGTTAGAAAAAACTCATTTATTTTTATTTTTGACACATTTGTAGTTTCATGTCTTGTTACATAAGAATAGACCATATGTGTACATTACTATTTGTGTGGTACCGCTGCCTTGTTAAGCCCATATTGAGCATATTAAGACCAAAACTCATGTACAACAGCTTCCTTACTTACAATAAATTAGCACTACTTAGTGGGTTAATGAGGAAACACTCTCAACTAATGGCTTAGTACTTGTAGAATATGGTCATGCAGAATAAGGTATTAATACGTGTTTTATAAGGAATACTAAAGAGCCCATATACTGCTAATATGCAGGTTAATGAACAACTAGTTGATGGTGAATATGTGTACATTGATTTCAAGTGTTACCATATATGTGTATGTATGTTGCAGTGATGCTGTGACCCTGCAGTGTCCTTTCAGCCTGGAGGGTTTTTTGCAGCATGCCACTTCAATGTGTCTCAACACTTGTCAGCAAACTTGATGAGCTCACCATCCTGCAGCATGCAGGCCGAGGCCGAGGTCACCACCAGTTTATACATTACATTACATTAGGCTGATGCTTTTATCCAAAGTGACTTACATTAAGTGAAGTCAGCCATGAAGATACAAACTCAGAACAGAAAGCAGCAACAAGCCCAACTAACTGCTAGTGCGTGGGCTTCACATAATACATGTATTTCCTTTGAGCTATATATTGCTTTATTTAACAGCTAAAGGTTTATTTTCTTGCTGTTTTTGTTTACAGTGAACGTATTCTTATATATAGTGTCGTTATTGAAGTGAGTTAAAGTCATTTTTATTTTGAAGGCATCTTTGGGTACCTGGTGTAATTGTATATATTGGAGATGGTGGGATTAGAGCACTATTACGCACATGTTACCAGGTCGATTCAAGCCACAAGGAAAGCCAGGAAAGGCTTAAAGAAAGGAATATAGGATCCTGTTCATTGTACTTTTGTTTGTGATATTGGACCACGGAAATAAATGCACAGATGGAGATTCCTGTCTGGACTTGGATCTTTGCCATAAGATTCGTTAACTGGTGTGTCAGCGGCAGTGTTAGTTTATTAAGTTAATTATCTGTTCTATTTCTATATAATCGTAGCCGCTACGTATATATTTAACATATTTTTTATAAATGATACATGTTATTTTTTAATGATACCATTTTTTATATATAATTCATATATTTTTTATAATTATATATATAAACTCTGAAATTGTGATTATCCCCCTATTCATTTCTAAAAGCCAGCATATTTTTGTATAGTTTTAACATTAAAATGTGTTTTGATAGTATTTGTATATCATATTCTTTCAGAGTCTTTGTTCAGTGGATGTGTAGGATGTTTAGTTTTGGCTAGTGATGTCACTATGTTACGGAGGTTAAGCCGTTTTATTACTTGCATGATAACATGTCATTTTTCAGATATACCAAATATACCTTGTTATGCTTTTTTCAAACTACCGAGTTTCCAATTACATAAAGTATTAATTAGACCCTCCAGAAAAACGCGGGCTAAAATCCTTGATTATGCGATTTAACATGCAGGGTTTTTATGTGATTTTATGCGGTGAAATTGCAGGAAGTTGCGAAATATGCGGAAAGTTGCGAAATATGCTAAATATGCGGGGAAAAAAAGAATAACAATTTTTTTAAATATTGGGCTGTCTTATTTATTCTCTCTCACACACAACCTGCCACTAACGTTAAGCCCCTTTACTATTCAATTAAACACATTCAATGTTTATTTATTGTAAAAGCAATTGGGCTATTTTAATCTCACACACACACACACACACACACACACACACACACACACACACACACACTTCTCCGCCTCATTCTGTTTTCATTTACTCGTTCGTTATCTGAGCAGCTTCAATCTTGTAGGCTACTCACTTCGTTTCTTGTAGCCCTCGAAAGGGTTTTGGAGGTTGATGCCTCGGTGAACGTTGTTTGGCTTTCTTGTCCGCAGCAGCAGAAAGCATTTTCGAATGTTTGAATGAATCAAAGTGGGTCTTCACCGTCGATTTTCTCTTATGCTCCAACACACAGTTGCACGGGGTGCAGAATAGTTTCCCCCCACTTTTTGCCCGGTCTTTAGTAGAAATGTTCGTCGGTAAATGAGATGGATTAGATATGTTCATCTTGGTGTTTTCTGTATCGTCTGAGCTCCACACGTTCACTCTATACAGTGTTGTTTACATTCTGTGATGCGCGAGCTGATGACGTCACGTCAAGACGAGTTAACTTTTTTTTTTCTCAACTTTGTGTGGAAAAATGCGGGGATTATGCGGCTTTTTGATAAATATGCGGCCTTTTAAAAATCTGCGCCATTTTGCTGATTATGCGGTAAATTCTGTGATCGCAGAATCGCGTTTTTCTGGAGGGTCTAATTAATGCTAATATATTGCATTAGCCTATAATACAGATATGACATGAGTATTAATGCTCTCATCTCACTCTGGGCGAATGAAGGTATTACAGTGTTAGTGTTGAACTGTTCCTTGAGTGAAAGCAATTTAAATCCTGACGCCTTGACTTAGCTTTTCATGGTTGATAAGATTGTTGAAATGGTAGCTGCTATTGCAGGAAGCAGTAGATTGCATGATGTTTTTTGTTTGTTTGTTTACATATTGCTCTTTTGACCAATGTACACACTACACTTTTAGATGTGGGACTGGTTTGTTCATTCTTTCATTTACTGGTCTCTCGCATTTTTCCATCTGCAGCCCAGCTCACTGCTTCTTACTCGCAAAAGATGGCAATCACATTTGTCCGAGGAATCTGTCAGCATTTGCTCCATAATGCTGAGTGTGTGCATTTCACATTGACGTATTTCATGTATTCCTACAATATCTGAAAGATAACTATATGTTTTTTCTCCCTCTGCATCGTGACGTGAAGCGCTGCCCTGACCTCAGCTGAAAGAGCTGCTGAGCACAACTGTGTATTAAAAAGAACGAACAAAGCAGAAAAAAAGCTTATTTCTTCACTTTAAAAAGTCTCAACAGCAAATAAATGTGTATAAGGGAGCACAGGGGAACATGCAGTAGTGAGAGAAAGGCTTCATGTTATCTTTACATTGCCAGGTGCATTTTTAGGATTGTTCGTTAGTTTCATACATCGCCTTGCCTTATCCTTTAAATCCAGCGTCTTGTTATTTTGTTGAAGCAGAATCCTCTTGTTTTCACAGAGCAGCAACAAACCCACTACAGACTCGTTGAAGTAAAAAGATAAAAACAAACTCTGCAAGGACAGGAGTGCTAGATAAAGGGAAAACAACACGAGTAACTGGACTCAAACACACAACAGTAAGGAGTTAGGCCTTGTTTCCACATAATGCCTTTTTCTTATTCTTATCCGTGGCTGTCAGGCTAAGCGCTGAAGCTCATTCATTTGAGAGAATTAATCTTCCAGCTGGTTGTTATGGTGAAAGAAGAAGTGTCAATCAAATATATAGTAGCACAAAGAGATGATCAAATCTAAGGAAGCAGCTGTGATTCGTTGATGAGGCCCTTAGGTTGAAAAATGCGATCTTTATCAGCAAAAACAGGTCCAGTACTGAGGACGTTAGTGCAGAAGGAGGTAGTGAAACCTGTCATTAGAGCAGACATAAGAAAAGTAAAGGTCTAACAAACCAAAGGTAGTGTACACGGAGAAACAGCTGACAGGCAAGACACAGGGGTACAAACAGGGAAACAAGAAACACCAAATATGACTGAATCACTAAAGCCACCCATCAGGCTAGTGAAAAAGTGTTTTCTTCAAACCACACATGTGAGAAACCTTTAAAAAGCTGTCTTAATATGAGGTAGAGCTGACTGAATACATACCAGGACATATTTTATATTTGTTCAATATTTCACGAGGTGAAACTTAATCCATGACTTAAAAGCCTCTGTCTATCAGCTGATGACCTGAAGTATTGAAATGCAGAATCTTTTAGTGATTAGAGGATGAAATTGACGAAATGGAGAATTTATTTCTGCCTTTCCTGGGCAACTCAATCATGTTTTATTATTAGGGCTTCAGGACGTCTGCAGAATATTCATGCATACCTTGAAAAGAATCGTGCTTGGGACTTAAATAGGATGATTGTGAGAAGGATTTGCATTATCAATATTATTCCAAACCAAACAGAGCCAAAAGGGATTCAGCTCCACACTGTCTGTTTATTACGTGGCCCTGCTTTGCATTTCGACATGTGTGCTGTCAGCTGTTGCTGCTATGAGAGTGTCACGAGCGCTTAGCATGCTGTTATTTAAATATTCATTTCCTTTAATAAAGGCTTAGTGTCAGGACCTCGATACAAACTGATGAACCCAAATGCACGACCCAGAGACAAAGAATGTAATGTAATGTCATTTTGATTTCACAGATCAGGTAATCCCTCTTAACAGAGTAGGTCCTAGAAATAACAAAAGGCGCTCACAAGGAGGAAAAAACTAGGCATAACAAAAAGAGGACTTAAGAAAAACTTAAGCCAACAAAATTAACAAAAGAAACAAAACCTGACATGAGTGAAAGCGATCCTTTCTGAGCTGAGGCTTGGCACGACCATTCGGAGAAACAAACGAGACAAACTGACACAGGACAGGGGAGAGACAGGACTATTCAAACATGAGGTGAGTGGGAACAGGTGGAAACAATCAGGGGCGGGGCAGACACTGATGATGGCGGGAAAAACACACAAGGGGAGGAAGAAACAGGGCCTGAAATGAAAGACAAGAGGTAAGTACAAAATCAAACAGGAAATGACAGACAAAATACACAAACAAAACTAACACATTTGACGAGACACAACACTTAGTGATTGTGATCAGAGCTGCTCCCCTACAGTATTTGAGTAGCACTGGTTATAAGCCCTTTGCATAAGAGCTTTGCAAAATGAGAAATATTTGAATGTGAATTAGTGTCAGAGCTAAGGGTGAAGACAAGAGGGCCAAAGCTGCTGGTGGAGCTCTTATGACATGGTCATTTCAGAAACAGTATTTCACTAAGAAGCTGGAAAAACCCTGCGGAAAGTCTGCGGTCTTTCTGTGAGTTGTCACTTTTAGTGTTTGAGTAGAGGATGCTTTATTTTAGAGCCTCATCACATGCTCAGTGCTGTGTACAGTTTTATATTTGTCATAATTTGAAGTGTTTTTAGTTTTAATTGAACGCTTACAACCCACAACAAGTGTCCGACTCCCACTCAAACACAAACAGCGTCAACAAAGCAAATGATGGCTATTGTAAGCTTTAAATATCTGGAGAGGGTTAAACTCTCTCTACATCAATCTATGAACAAAGGAGCTAATTATGTATTTATTTTCATTTTTAATATCTGCAAAGTGTAAGGATATGAAGGTTGTCATCTATGATTAAGTTTAAAATGAGTAAAACTTTCAGATTTTACAGCTACACATAATAATGAAATACAGTGACTACATCTTGGTTTTATAATTGATCAGCACTGCCTAGTTTGACGGTTTAATCGGTGTTCATGATTTGGTATGGTGAAATCTGGCATGTGCAATAAATCGGTGCAGTGTTTGATTTTACGTTAGCATCGCTAAGCTAATGGCGGCCAATGTTCGGTATGATGACGTTTTGTTCATGTCACAATGAGTTTTCCTTGATTTTAAGCTACAGTTGTGAACGACAAAAGCTACAACTCATTGATGCCCCCTGCATCTTTCCCCAAAAGTATAATGAAATAATTAAGACTGCAGATCCAGTCTAGGTCCAGTCTCAAATGAAAATCCTGGCTTTCCGATGATTAGATATTTTCAAGCTCTCGTCAAAAGGAGAAATACTTTATCAAAGACAGTGGCGAGCCGTCAGGGCCCTCTAGGCCCTCTGTGAGGGCCTAAGATATTATACAAAATAATATTTAAAAACATTAAAAATATATATATATTTTTTTATATATATTTTTTTAGTTATTTTTTTAGTTATATTTTTGATTAGTTTTACCAAAATAACTTGATTTAATTGTTTTAAAATAACATTTCCAAACAAAAAATCCTTCGAATCTGCCTATTCAGTTTCTGTTGGAATGTGAAGGGTTAAATGAAAGAAGCTCGTCTCTGCGAGTTACTGTGAAGACAGGAGCTGTTGGACGTCCAAGCTGTCCAGCTATGAATTCACAGAGGGCCCAGCTGTAGTAACTGAACGAGAGAGTAATGTCAAATGACAGTAAAATTGATCAATCATATCTTCCCTCTAAATGGGTGGGTGTTATTATTGCGGACTTTATGACAAGTTCCGCCAACTGTGAAACTGTTCTTGTTTCCATAGCAACAATAACTTCCTGTCAACAGCGTTAACTCGCCTTCAAAATAAAAGTATGCCAAATCACACTTAAGACATACAACTGCAACGAAAGTAACAAACACAATGCAATATCCTTTTCAATTTCAAAGAACACAAATAGGGTTATTTACAGGTGTTGTTTTGTTTGGTAGAGGGTCGCTTTCATTGATGCGTTTTGCACCCCTGGCCGTTGTTTTGATATTTCGCTGAAGTATACGCTGTGACGTAATAACTCGAGGGAAGGGGTGGGTGTCAGAGGGCCTAGGTATAAAAGTCACGGCTCGCTACTGATCAACGATTTGCTGAATGAAGGACCTGCTGAAAACCCAAAACGAAAACAGTTTTTGTCTGCAGAAATAAGATGGATGGTTGGATAGATAGATAGATAGATAGATAGACGGACGGACGGAGGGACAGACAGACAGACAGACAGACAGACAGACAGACAGACAGATAGACAGATAGATAGATAGATAGATAGATAGATAGATAGATAGATAGATAGATAGATATATAGCAGTAGTCTACCCCTGAGTCTGCAAACACTGAATACACCCGTGACAGAAGTGAAGACTGGACAGAAGAATGTCAGGACAGTGAAGCGTTGCATCAGCATGATTACTGAAGAAACACACTCCTCAATGTCAGTTTCTGTGATTTATTGACAAGGATGACGACACCCTAAAACAGAATAATGCAGCAAGATAAGCTGACAAAGTATTACATCCATGCAATTCAATCAACACAAATATATACCACGAAACAGAGTATAGTAGTATAATAGTATAATATATATATAGTATAATATATGGTATAATATAATAGTGGAAACAGTCTTACATGAATGAGTGGACGAACGTCTCAACTCGAGGCGGAGTGCATGAACAATGTTTGAACTAAAATGGCCGCTCGGCACTTCCGGGTCAGAGCACGGCATAACCGGGCAGCGACAGCAGTGACACTGCCCTCTAGTGGCCGGCGATAAACTCTTCATCCCCCCCAGACCGGAAAGCTATGGGCCGGAATAGGTTAACGGTCTACATCCCGTATCCAGCTGCCAGACTCGGGCTCGTAACGTGCAGGCGGCCTCCTCAAGCGGCCCGGCCGAGTCGGCTGGGGCAGCGTCGGCGGCGACTGCGGCACCGGGAGCGGTGCACCCAGGAAGGCACCCGTAGGAACAGCGAGGTCAGAGGACGCCCCATCAGCAGGCGTCGGTGGGGAAGCGCCAATAGCCGAGTCGCGGGGCCCGACAGCCGGCCGCTGAGCAATCCCCTGGGGCGTCGTCCAGCCCGGGTGGATAGGTGGGGGCTGATGACCCAGGGCAGCGGGCGGCGGCGACGGCGCAGCCGACCGCTCGCGGGCGCAGGGTGTGGCCGGCGTGTAGGCACGGAGGAACCGCCGGTTGCGCAGTGTCAGACGTCCCGAACCGTCAACCCTGACCCGATACTGGTCGTGGCCCGGCGACTCCACCACGATCCCCGACCTGTCCCATTTGTGGGGGCTCGGGCCTTGCTGGTTCTGGAGGAATACCCTTTCGCCGAGTGCCAATGGGCGGAGCGGTCTCGAGTGAGTCCTTAGAGACTCGGTGGTACGGGACATACGGGTCCGAAGGGCGTCCTCCTTCGCCGCCCATGCCTCGCGCCATAGCAGGCGGATATGCGGGTTCGAGAACTTCTCGAGGCGGTTCACGAAGGAGAGCGAGCCACGAAGTGGGCGGCCGAAGATGATCTGTGCTGGCGAGAGGTCGCAGTCGGGGTCAGGCATGTTACGCAACTGCAGCATAGCGCGCAGGAAGCGGTCCTGATCAAGGCTGCCCGACGGGCCGGTGTTGGACATCAAGAGGCGCTTAGCAGTCTTAACCGCAACCTCCGCCCTCCCATTCGACTGCGGAAAGCTAACGGAAGACACACGGTGTTCGACGTGCCATAAGCGGAGGAAGTCCTCGGTGTGGCTCGCCTTGAATTCCGGACCACCGTCGCTCGAGAGCTCCTCCGGTACGCCGAAGGTGGCGAAGAACGACCGGAGGTGTTGGACCAGGCCAGCTGAGCCCGCCAGGGCAGTACCCGCCATAGAGCTCAGGACCTCTACCCAGCCCGAGAGCCGATCCCCGACAACTAGGTAGTGACGGCCCCCATAGTCGAAGAAGTCAGCAAACACCGCCTCGAATGGCGTGGACGGGGGTGGGGACGGCCGGGGGGGTGTAGCCGCCTGTGACGGAGCATTGCGGTTGCAGTCTGCACACCCGTCCCTGGTGGCCTGAATGTCCCCGGACATCCCGGGCCAGTAAACTATGGCTCGGGCATGCTGCCCCATGGCTGAGGTCCCCTGGTGAGCGGCATGGAGATGCCGAAGGACCCTCCCACGGAGGGATGGGGGAACCACGACGCGGTCCCGATAGAGCAGGACGCCGTCCTGGGCGTAGACGGACTCACAGACCGATGACAGACTCGCCAGGGCAGGGTCGTTAACGTCAATCCCACCCTCTTGCTCGATGAGTTGGAGGAGGTGGCCGAGGCATCCATCAGCCGCTGTTTCCCGTGCGAGGAGGGGCCAAGAGACGGCTCCGAGCTCCCGTGCGTCGTCGCGGATGGAGGCCATGAGTGCTGACTCCATGGCGTCAGGCCCGCTCGGCAGCCCCAATGAGAGGCCGTTCGCTGAACCCGAGGGGGAAGGATGCCTCGACGTGGCATCAGCGGCATAGTTGCTCTTGCCAGGCAGATGCACAATGTCGAAGCGCCATGGGAGGGTGCGCTGCTTCAGTCTAAACAGACGCGAGTTTGTGATCTCATCCAGCGTACGGTCGCCAAAGATTTTCACCAACGGCTTATGGTCGGTGACCACGACGAGGTTGTCGGACCCCTGCGTGAAGTACCGCGTCTGTTCCAGGCCCCATGCCACAGCTAGGGCCTCTCCCTCGACGGCTGCATAGCGCTGCTCCGCAGGGGACAGGAAACGCGAGCCCGCGAGGGTGACCCTCCACCCTCCTGGACAGCAGTCCGGTATGCCCGAGGCACAGTGACAATGTTGCTGGAGCAGGAAGTAGCCAATGCCACGCATGGACCAGTCAGGGCGGAGGCAGGTACGCTTCTGCATGTCGTAGATCTCCACGCCCTCGCGGATGGCCTCCATTATGGCTTGCTTGGACGTCTGGAAGGCCTCCTCCAGAACGGGGGACCATAGGAACGCACAGCGTGGGCTGAGGAACGGCTTAAATGGAGCCATCGTGTCACGCAACTGGGCGTAGTTAGCCACCTGGTTGACAAGGCCGAACCAACTCCTGATGTCCGTCGTGGAGCCTGGGGTGGGGAAGTCCCGGATGGCGTCCAAGTATTTTGGGAGCGGTTCGATGGTAGATTCCGACACCCTGAAGCCAGCGAAGTCGACGCACCTCTCCGCGAACTGAAGCTTGTCCGGATTCAGCACGATCCCCGATCGGCCGACACGCGTCAGGAAGTCGATGGTCCTCCACCAGTGTTGCTCCAGGTCGGTGTCATAGTGGATGGTGTCATCCACACAACGTTCCTTGCGTTCATAGTCCGAGAGGACGGCGTCAAACCGACGGTTGTAGCCATCCCCTGACGACAGGAAACCCTGTGGTGCCCTGGTGTAGCGCCAACGGCCGAAGGGCGTGATGAAGGTAGTGAGGTGGCGATCCGACTCACGCAGGGGAACACTGTGGTAGCCGTTCCAGGCGTCCGTGACGGTCTTCCAGGTGCCCTTCGGGACGCGGCGTGCGAGGTGGAACGGGGACTCAGTGGCGAAGGTCTCACGTTGGCAGAACTTGTTGAGGGGGGAGAGGTCCACGGTCCTGCGGGGGGAACCGTCGTGCTTCCGAGTGACTACCATACGATGGCACCACGTCACCGGCTCGCCGTACGGCACGCGTTCAATGACCCCAAGGGCTTCGTCCCGCAGGAGGTCATCGTGAACCCTCCGCTGCCAGTGTAGAGGCACCGTAGCCGCGGTGTGGCATGCCTTAGGCGTAGCTGCGGGGTCCACGTGCATCTCGATAGGCGGCCCCTCCATGCATGGTAGTGCCCGATGGGGGCAAGTATTGAATGTCGACGAGGCATATCTCCCGAGTAGCCAACCTTTCATCCGGTTATTGTTCTCTGGCGTACAAGGGAACGGCAGTGCTGCGGGGCGCGCCGGGGGGACCGTGCGCTGAGGACATGAGCATTGGGCGTCCCCGGGGTCACTTGGCCCCACGCAGCCGCCGTTGGTTGACCTCGTCGCATTGATGGACAGGGGCTGGACTGGCGTGTCAGCCGTGTCAGGGCTACGCCTGTCCTTGGGCCCCCTTGCAACGTCGTCCGACGGGAAGTTAATGGGCAAGAGGCCGAGGTTGAGCAACGACTCGTAGGAGAGGTACATGGCCCGGACTGAGCTGCTCACATATACCATGGAACGGCAGGATGTAGTACGGCCCCCGCTGCAGGTCGTCGAGAGCCTAGCGAAGAACGCTCCCTCGATGGCTATAGGGGAGCGGTTGGCGGCCAACAGGCTGAGGCTGACGGGTCGCAGGTCGTCCCGCGCGAAACCGCAGGCCAGGAACTCCTCCAGAGACCAAAGGTCCGACTGCGCGCCAGTGTCTGCGACGGCGGATATTCGAGCTCCGTCGGCCGAGCCCCGGTTGCTGGTGCCATCCCTCGGCCCGACTGGCATGTCCATCGAGATGGTGATTAACGCCCGGGGGTGGTCTTTCAGCCTGGCTCGCCTCCATTCGCCCTTGGAGAAGATGTGGTGCTCGAGTATGATAGGTGAAGGCCTGTCGACACAGCCGTGCGACGTAGGGGCGCGGCGTCGGCGAAGGCTCCCGCGACGTCGGCCAGGGCGGGCTCCAGCTTGCACCGACGAGACCTGGGATACCAGCTCCGACCCCATGGCGGCCTGTTGACTGTCGGATGACGGCTGTTGACGCCTCTGTTGTCGGCGGGCCCTGTAGCAGCCGATGCACACCTGGTGAGGCTTAGGATTCCACCCGCGAGGCCCCTCCGTGAAGACGTTAAAGACGTTCTTACATTCCGGACACGAGGCACGTTTAGCCCCGTCCGCGGGGCTCGGGGCGGGGCTCGCCTGTGGAGTCGTCTTCAAGCGCCGGAATGACGACATGGCTGATAGGGAGGACGACGGGAGAGCGTTACGGGCCATCTCTTTGTTCTCGACGAGTGCAATCACGTCATTAACTGGCTTGACCAGGACGTCAGTTGTCCCTAGCGTCTCGCGGCGTATGTCCGAGTCATAGATGCCATTGAGCAGCACATCGCGGATAATGTGGTCGGTATAGTCCACGTCCTTACCACACTCGCATACCGCATTATATGCGCATGTCTCTGCTTTACCCCGCACTCTGGCAGCGAATGCGCGGAATGTCTCGTCGCGTTCCTGGCGTAACTGAAGTAGTTCGGTGCGCAGGACGCATGTAGCAACTGGGATGACAGCTAGGGAACGCATGACGGTGATCAGGTCTGGCAAGGGTCCGGAAGCGGCGTCGGGGACGGCTTTCAACAGGCTGTCTCCAAGTACAGGCCCAGCGCACTGAAACAGCTGGAAGGGGGCCTGTGCGTCCCCTATGCCTGAGCCGGCGCGGAATACATTCCAACGGCGGATGAACACGTTCCATTCCTCTATCGACACGCCCACATCAACTTTGGGCCGATCGAGTCTCGGGCCGTGAGGGGCTGGGGCCTGGGCTGGCGCGGCCATGACAGGCGCTGCGTGCTGGTGGCTACATCCATGAATCGTCAATATAGCAATGACGAGTGCTTCAGACAAGTCATCGGATTTGAACTCGCAGCCGGGGACAGGGCATCCAACAACGACCATGGTGTCGTCATGAAGAAACACACTCCTCAATGTCAGTTTCTGTGATTTATTGACAAGGATGACGACACCCTAAAACAGAATAATGCAGCAAGATAAGCTGACAAAGTATTACATCCATGCAATTCAATCAACACAAATATATACCACGAAACAGAGTATAGTAGTATAATAGTATAATATATATATAGTATAATATATGGTATAATATAATAGTGGAAACAGTCTTACATGAATGAGTGGACGAACGTCTCAACTCGAGGCGGAGTGCATGAACAATGTTTGAACTAAAATGGCCGCTCGGCACTTCCGGGTCAGAGCACGGCATAACCGGGCAGCGACAGCAGTGACACTGCCCTCTAGTGGCCGGCGATAAACTCTTCAATTACTGTGAGAGGGAATAAGTGCTTCGTGACCACAGGACTTCCATGGATTAAAGTTTCTCCTGATGGACGACCCCTAACTGAGTAAAGAGATGAAGACCAAAGGATTTGTCTTTTTCCTGAGCAGTGATGATGTGATGGGAGCAGAGAAGCGTGTTGCTGACGTAAAGAAGCACTTCGCTGCTGTCAATATCTGTAGGAAATGCTCTGGATGCACCATTGGAGGGTAGACGCATGCAGGGATAATGTGCAGCGAGCCGTCATTAATTAGAGAAAAACCCAGACTGGGTGAGACGGATCCCGACGAGAAGCTACGTACTGAATAAACCAACCACTTGACTCACAATATTGATTGATTGATTGATTGATTGATTGGAAAAGTGGCGACTGCAACAAAATGTTAAATGATTGCAGCACTGATCGAGGTTTTCTGTAATTGTCCAAGTCTGTTCAAATATTATTTTCCACTAATACGTTTTTACACACTGCCAGAGCCCATAGTGTTCCCGTTAGTGTTTACTTCCTGTCTGTCTTCTTCTGCTGTTCCCTTAAGTGTTTACTTCCTGTCTGTCTTCTTCTGCTTTTCCCTTAAGTGTTTACTTCCTGTCTGTCTTCTTCTGCTGTTCCCTTAAGTGTTTACTTCCTGTCTGACTTCTTCTGCTGTTCCAGTTAGTGTTTACTTCCTGTCTGTCAGTCTTCTTCTGCTGTACTCTGACGCGTTTACTCTGACGTCCAGCATTCTGTCTTTTATCCTCTTTCCTTCTCTTCTTCTCATTTTATTTTCTTGACTGGGGAAAGTCTGGCCATCATGAACCCAAAGTGTAATGCTCTCAACAAATATTACAAATAATATTAAAAAAGTATTCCATTGATATGACTGCTCATAGTCCGTTGATCAGATTGTCCTTAGTAACGGTCTGCTATCAAACTTAACAGATCGCTGAATGTCCAAATTGACCAATCAGAATTGAGTACTCAAATAAGCGGTGTAATAATTCTCAAGAATGCCTGTTTGACAAATGGCAGCTTAATGTTTTAACGTACATTGAGGCAGATAAACTGTCTCACCAATCCTTAACCATAGCAGCGACTGATCACTTGCGAAAAATAGTTGAGGTCAAAGACACATTTTGTCCATCTTGCAGAATTTCATTTCATTTCAAACCTTTATTTAGACAGATTGGTCCCTTGAGATCATCAATCTCATTTACAAGGGAGACCTGTATCATTTAGTTCCACATGAAACATAAAAACAACAAACAAACAAACAAACAACAGAGGATATCATATTTACATATTCAACATTTACAAATACCCAGAGTGTCAGAAAGCATTTCATTTAGACGTGCCTTAAATACATTCAGAGAAATAAAAATGCTCAATTTCAATTTTGCCTGAAGACTGTTCCAAGCAAGTGGAGCTGCGCACATAAAAGCTGTCTTCCCTAAGACAGTCCTTACTCTCGGCACATCTAACAAGACTATCTCCTGCGATCGCAGACAATAGCTGCTTGCAACTTTCTGCTTCATCAATGAACAGATATAATACGGGAGTTTGCCCAACATAGCTTTATAGATAAAAGTGTACCAGTGACTGAGCCTCCGTACAGTGAGTGATGGTAAACCTGCCTTGGTATACAGTGTACAGTGATGAGTAAGTGCTTTACAAATTGTGACAAATCTCAGAGCACTATGATACGCAGCATCTAGTTTGCTCAGGATGGATCTTCAGATGTGTCACTAACCAAAGTCTTTTGTGTTTTTGTTTGGAGGACTTGCCACTTTTGCCACAGCTTTGATTTGTATTTCAAGTATATTCCTAACAACTCTCGCTCTGCCAATAAATCCCCGTGAACACCATTTCCAGCAGAGCTTTGGAGCGTTGTGAAAGTAGTGAAAACCTGTGAGTGAAATGGTTGCTTTGTTTGGTTAAGCTTAGTTTTGTGGAGGCTTTGAAAATAAAATCTGTTACGCATATCAATAGCCTTTGTTATGCATGAAAGGTTTTTGTATTACATTATTATTTTTAAATACAGAGCAAAACATTTACTTTGTTAATCATTTTAAACCATGCATATGTTCTTATGATGTTGTTGTGAGTACAGTCATTTTGTAATATCGACATTGGCTTCACATGGCCGTTCTTTAATCTTCAGGAAAAGTCCTTCAGCTTCCTCCTCTTCACTCCCTCTGTAGTAGGTGCTTTTGGATTATTTGTGTAATTTCACTGAAAGGGAGCAACAATTTCCTGCCCATAGCAGAGAGAAAACTGTGAGGATTTTGTGATACTTTCAAAATCTCGCCACAGTAAAGTGTGAAAACTGAAGGTGTCAAAAAGAGAGGTGTTATTTCTCGTCACGGAATTATGTGATTCATCCTCTTAAAGCATTTTGGCTCCATATCAGTCTTAATAGTGAGGGATCAAGGTTTGTATAACCTTTCATTGAAGTGATAATAAGTTGTTTATTTTCTATTAATAAATATATATTTTACTACACGGTTTCACCTCGTTTCATGATTCAATAGTGATTCAATTCCACTGGTATCTTTTTACACTTTGTCCATTCATGCGTCTTGTGGTCCATAGGTCTGATTCATCTGTGTGTGTACATGTTAGTTAACGGTGACCGGTTAGCTTGCTTGCCAGCTCCTAAACAGTCCAATCAAAATGTATTATAATCAGATAGTAGTAGAAGAAGAACTCACATTTTATACTTTAGTAAAAGTAGTAGTAACTTGTAAAAAGACTCTTATAAGTTATAAGTAACAGTCCTGCATTAAAAGCAGAGATGGTAAGTAACTAAGTACATTTACTCAAGTACTTAAGTACAATTTTGAGGTCATTATTTCAATGTGATGCTACTGTGTACTTCTACTCCACTACAGTTCAGAGGTAAATGGTGTACTTCTACTCCCCTACATGTATTTAATACCTTTAGTTACTTTACAGATGTGGATGAATGATGCGAAATATAATCAAGTGTTAAATCAGACTTTAGTTCCACCTGGAGTAAATCCACCAGCTACCCTGCAGTATACAAAGTCATTCAGACTAGCTGCACCTTTACCAGCTTTGAGAACACTTTCATGATCAATCATGATAAAACATATCATATATATTATTCTGAAATGGACCAATCTGCACAACGACTACTTTTACTGTCGCTACTTTCACTATATTTTGATGAGAATACTTTTCTACTTTCACTTGAGGAACATTTTGAATGCAGGACTTTTACTGTAACAGAGTATTCCTACACTCTGGTACTTCTACTTTTACTCAAGCACAAGATCTGAGTACTTCTACTTTTACTCAAGTACAAGATCTGAGAACTTTTACTTTTACTCAAGTACAAGATCTGAGAACTTCTACTTTTACTCAAGTATAAGATCTGAGAACTTCTACTTTTACTCAAGTACAAGATCTGAGAACTTCTACTTTTACTCAAGAACAAGATCTGAGTACTTCTACTTTAACTCAAGTACAAGATCTGAGAACTTCTACTTTTACTCAAGTACAAGATCTGAGTACTTCTACTTTTACTCAAGAACTGAGTACTTCTACTTTAACTCAAGAACAAGATCTGAGTACTTCTACTTTTACTCAAGTACAAGATCTGAGTACTTCTACTTTTACTCAAGAACTGAGTACTTCTACTTTAACTCAAGTACAAGATCTGAGTACTTCTACTTTTACTCAAGAACAAGATCTGAGTACTTCTACTTTTACTCAAGTACAAGATCTGAGTACTTCTACTTTTACTCAAGTACAAGATCTAAGTACTTCTCCCTCCCGATTAAAAGGCTTACTTAAGTAAAAGTACAACATTTGCATAAGAATATACCTAAAGTACTCGTTAAGCATAAAACTCAATTTCAGAATCATATAAAATGACTGGATGATGATTATTAGGGATGTAACGATATACCGAATATCGCGGTATCGCGGTAAATAAATTTCCCAATACCGTCGTGAGACTGACAAAATCTACCGCGATTTTTAAAAAATAATAATTTTTAAAAAATATATTTTTTCTTTTAAACACTTTTTTTTTTTTAAACCTTTATTTAACCAGGTGGTCCCATTGAGATCATCGATCTCTTTTTCAAGAGAGACCTGTCCAACATGGCAGCAAGTAGGTTACAACATGAAAATAAAACAACAGATAACACAAAAGGACATCGTATTTACAGGGCTACATTTACACACCTAGAGACATTGACAAGTACCAACCATATAGTTATATCTCGCCATGTCAATAAGCCTGGCGTTAGACTTTTTCGCTGTCCGTCATTTTGACAGACAGGATCGTAAAATATCCGTCATAATCCCTTATTACCCGTCGGGTCTGAAGAGTTCACGATAGAGCATGCTCGTGAACTGTCAACGGGGGGGGGGGGGGGGGGGGGGCGGTGTTATGCCGTGTGTGCATGCACCTCGCGGGACGCGCACAGCGTGAAGCAAAACCTCCCAGACATGTATTGATCTGTACGTCAAAGTACGGTTTGGGAACTATATCATTTCCTTTTGGAGGGCATGCATAACACGGCATAACACCAGAGCCTCGCTGCGGGGAAACGTTGGCGCTGTTCCGAGTTTGTTCTAATCTGTCAAAATGACAGACTGCTTTCAGATTTTTCCGTCATTGTTAAATAAAATATTCGGTTAACGCGACCACTGGTGTCCCAGCAACATCAGTACCAAGCGAGAGAGTTGTTTCCAGAGCAGGGGATATTGTAAATGCCCAAACACCCCAGCTTATAAATACCTGGAAATGTGGACATTCTCATATTCCTAAAAACCTGTCTGATGATGCTGAGTGAGTGACTAGTGAGTTTGAGTTGAGTTACTTGAAAAACTAAAGTGAAACTTGATTTATTTTATTGCAGGGTCTGATTATTAAATGTCCTTGTTTATTTGTGAGATGCAGTGGCATAAAGAAAATGCTTACTTTGTTGGGTAGTACCAGTAGGTACAAAAACACTGGTTTTCTTGTTCCAGTCTGTTACTGTCACTTTGTTTTTGACACTTTAAAATACTGCTATCCTACAAAAAGGCTGTAAAAATCAGATTTATTATGTCATAAAGAAATATTTTCCGAATAAAAAAATGTTTTATTGAAAAAAAAAAATTATGATTTTTTTTTTCTTCCATTTATTATTCAATATCGCGATAAATACCGTACCGTGGACTTGTTATCGCGATATTATCGTACCGTGAGTTTTTGGTATCGTTACATCCCTAATGATTATTGATGCATTCATGTGGATCTCAGCTGCCGGCCACCATGACATAAAGCTGGTGTAACCTCAAGTTAGCATTACAGCTAAATGAAAGAACTTCCTTATAACATTTTTGTTCAGTGATTCAGAGGTGGTTTTTGTCTCTGTAGTGGAAACATCCGCCCATTGTTCTATGAAGTGGATGTCAAATATGTTTTGGGTTTCGTCAACAATGACAATGAAAACTACATTGTTAGTACCACTCCATATACAAGTACTGTAAATGTAACTCACTTGAAGTCAATTGGCAGCATGCACATGTAAGACACTTCATTTATTTACTCCAAAATAATCTAAATGTGTTGCTTCAAAAATAGTAACATCGAATATCCCCAGTTATCACAAAGCATCCTCTACAGTAAATCCATTCTGAGATTATGCAGACTATATAAAAATGGATTGCTTTGCACGGTTGGATTTGACTCGACCCCTCTCTTCGTGATGTAACACAAACATGTCCAAAATGTCATCTCTGTAGTGTCAGAGAGGAGGGAGAGGAGGGTCCCTTAACCGATCTGCTGCTCTCCTTTTATTGCTGCCCTCTAGTCAAGTGTCTTTGTGCAGCGAGGAAAAGAAAAGCACAATACAACGAGAGCACTGAACCACAATTTATCTCGTTCTAAATTATATAGGAAACAAAAGGTCTTTACACACCTAGGGCCCTTTTTGTAGGGCTACATTCATACATCAATTTATTTCACAATGAATGCTTTTGAGCAGAATGCAAATATAACACAACGAAAATAAAGCAATCTCATCTTTCTGAGGCATTTAGCTTCGCTTCAGCCCATTGAATAAATTATCAAACCAATCACGTTGTGTGGACCTGGTTTAGCTGCATTGATATTAAACAACACAGAGACTATGTACTGTAGTCCACACCAAGATGGAAAACCTTAAAACTCCTTTCAACCTTGGCAAAGCTAATCCAATCCTTTCTTTGTACCTGTTTACCATAAAGCACTTAACACATATAATATTTGCAATTTTGGCAGGTTTTATCCATCACGCCCTCGTGCATTTCTATTCATTTATGCATTTATAATTGAAGTTAAGTCCAGTCCATTAGAAATTGACCTTTTTTCTTTCTTTTTTTTGCTGTGCTGGCTCTGTAGAAATACAATGTTTTCTCATGCTTGTTACACTGATGTCATGTGAATAACTTGTTTTACCTCATATTCTCACTGTGTTGATACATTGGGATAACATGTTTACAAATGGCTACCAAATTGAATAGGATGAACAATATCTGTATTATATAAACCTATTGTCCATTAAATGTTATCTGTCAGAGTGAGTGGAGCTTTGTTAACTAGCTTTTCAAAGTAAGAGTATCCGTGTCATGATTATATACAGTCTATGGTCATGACCCCAGTTTTTGGTTAATCTGTTTCCCGTTTTATTTGGAAAAGTTTATCTTGTTGTTTAGCCTTACATGGATTCATTTAAGGTATTTCCTGTCAAATGCTTCGGCGTCTTGCCATTTAAATCCAACCTGCTCGACTTCCCTTGAAAATCCAAGTTCTCTTTTAATTTTATTTATTTATTTGTTCCATTCATGGTATGCACAACTTAATGTATAACAATTATTTCAAAACATGTCTCGATAAACACACGTTACCCGAAAAGTTTGAGATGCATTGTGGGACATGTAGTTTATGGGCAACGTGCTTCTGTAAATCGGCATGTAACCGTATAATAAACATATTATATTCTTTGCAAGCTCTTGTGCGGCCACATAAAATGAAGTCATGGGCCGGATTTGGCCCCTGGGCCTTGAGTTTGACACCCCTGTCTTAAAGCAAAGGCACCGAAAAAAGAATTACACTTCAATCTGCAAATCCTAAGTATAAGTTTGCACCTGGACCTCCTCTGCCCTTTTAACACATGCACTTCCACCTCGAAATGAACTTGACATTACCTGGGTGAACTGTATAAGAAGGCAATCAATGTCATCATTAGTACCGTATATCAACCAGATGTTTGCAGCTCTGTGAAACAAAGTCTTTGTTACAGTATGTCTACTTGAGCAACTTCATGTCATGATTTCAGATTTGTGTGTGTATAGTTTCCTGTTTTATTTTTGAAATTATGTTATCCCTGTGTCTTGACTTGTCTTCCTTCCTGTGTTCAGGGCCGCCCCTTCCTACAGGCCGATCACGCAGACTGCGTGGGGCCTCACCTCGCGGAGGGGGCCTCACCTTGCGGAGGGGGCCTCACATCGCGGAGGGGGCCTCATCTTGCGGAGAGATCCTCATCTGATGCGCAAATGCACCTAGTGTTTCGCCGCTGCAAGGCTCCACTAGCCCCCCCCCCCGCTAGCGACACAGAGGGCCTCATCATATAACTTTGCGTGGGAGAGGCCACCTCTCCATTGACATCAGGACAGCCAAAGGTCTACACATCTTCCATCTCAGACTGAAAACCCAACTTTTTCTACTACTACTGGCCTTAAAAAAAAAGAGTGTGTGTGTGTGTGTGTGTGTGTGTGTGTGTGTGTGTGTGTGTGTGTGTGTGTGTGTGTGTATAGGTGTAGGTGTGTGTGGCCTGGCATTACTATCCTTGTGGGGACCTAAATCTGTTTACACAGTCACGTGTGGGGACTCGCCTCCCTTGATGACGTGTTGATGACGTGTTGATGACAACGTGTTGATGACGTGTTGATGACGTGTTGAGGACGTGTTGATGACATGTTGATGACGTGTTGATGACGCGTTGATGACGTGTTGATGACTTGTTGATGACGTGTTGATGACGTGTTGATGACGTGTTGATGACTTGTTGATAACGTGTTGATGACGTGTTGATGACGTGTTGATGACGTGTTGATGACGTGTTGTTGACTTGTTGATAACGTGTTGATGATGTCTTGATGACGTGTTGATGACGTGTTGATGACTTGTTGATGATGTGTTGATGACGTGTTGATGACGTGTTGATGACGTGTTGATGACGTGATGATGACTTGTTGATAACATGTTAATGACGTGTTGATGACGTGTTGATGACGTGTTGATGACGTATTGATGACGTGTTGATGACTTGTTGATGACGTGTTGATGACAACGTGTTGATGACGTGTTGATGACGTGTTGAGGACGTGTTGATGACATGTTGATGACGTGTTGATGACGCGTTGATGACGTGTTGATGACTTGTTGATAACGTGTTGATGACGTGTTGATGACGTGTTGATGACGTGTTGATGACGTGTTGTTGACTTGTTGATAACGTGTTGATGATGTCTTGATGACGTGTTGATGACGTGTTGATGACTTGTTGATGATGTGTTGATGACGTGTTGATGACGTGTTGATGAAGTGTTGATGACGTGATGATGACTTGTTGATAACATGTTAATGACGTGTTGATGACGTGTTGATGACGTGTTGATGACGTGTTGATGACGTGTTGATGACGTGTTGATGACGTGTTGATGACATGTTGATGACTTGTTGATAACATGTTAATGACGTGTTGATGACGTGTTGATGACGTGTTGATGACGTGTTGATGACGTGTTGATGACGTGTTGATGACTTGTTGATGACGTGTTGATGACCTGTTGATGACTTGTTGATGACGTGTTGAACACGTGTTGATGACGTGTTGATGACGTGTTGATGACGTGAAACCCAAAGAAAACAAATACTAGAGGATAAAGAAGAAGGGGTATTTTCAAGAACAGCTACAGAGCATCCAAATTCAAGGACTCTAGGGCCAAAATCTGATAAGAGACCTGGTTGGTTAAACCCAAATAACAAAAGCAACTGAACCACCGGTGTAACTTGCGTCATGTTCTGCCTCCTGCCCACCAGCCAACAATTCACCCTAAACCAAACAGAACATTTCCAGTAATTAAAGTCTGCTACTTTATGGAAAGGAAAGCAATTTGAGGACCTGATTCTGCTGATAATGTCCGGGTTTAATATGAAACATCTTATACATGTCTGATCCGCTGAAAAGTCTTTCTCTTTTAAGTTGTGCAGACTAATATCTGACAACATGGCAGGAAATGCCTCACCTTTAAGAAGTCTGAAAGCCTCACAAACTTGGAAATTACTTTGCAAAATGTTCCTGATTTTTGTTGTATTTTGAACTAGTAAAGGTTTCATAGAGTGTAATCCATTATCAATGTGACATTTAACAAATCCTGCTTTGAGATCACAAACATTTTGAAGATACACTTTAATGATGTTATCTCTGAGAAAGAAGATAAGGGGAATATGTCTGGGGGCTTTTAAGATATGATATGGAGGATATCATCTTAGGTTTGATTGCAGGCTACAGGTCTCTTAGTGTCTTTTTGGGTCCTTTAGGACCTGGAAGTTTTTCTGCTTTGACTTAACCCCTTACTTCTTTGTGTCACTCTCTAGGACTTGCATGTATTTAAGAGCTCAGAAGCCTGAGTGCATTGATTTTCTATCTCTTCATTGCTCTACAGAGCTGCTGATTTGAAGAGCGACGACACTCAACACTCAAAGTTTTCCTGTCCAAGTGAAATTAAGAAAAGTTTCCAGGCTCTTACACAAAGAGGCGTCCTAGCGACAGTAATGGCGGCCGTCTCAAACAGAAACAGATGATGCTGAACACCCAGCTGTGTGTCCTGGACAACATCTGGACTTGTTTTAGTATTATCTTCCTTCCAATAGATTCGTTTAGGGTGAGTGTTTGCGCCATTAGATGATACCAAATGATACCCGGCCTAGAACAAATAAACTCTGAGTTTACTTTCAGTTTAGGTGACCTCATGTTTTCCAACGCACTACTGTATGCTGTGCAAATATTTCCAGAGTGTAAAGTAGAGCGATAAGAGGTGGAAGTCTGTCCCTCAGTCGCTGCTTGTTGTCACACTAAGCGTCCGTCAGGGAGATGGTTTATTGACTACTGGTGGCCAAAGGTCAAGGGAGGAAAAAAGACTGAATGACTGGCTCCACATACAGAAGCAGAGTGAGGCTCAAATTCATGTCATCTCTTATCTGAATGTAGCCTGAGTAAAAAGACTCCAGTATAGGACTCACATGAGGGTGTTGCACTTCTCCTTGTTCATCTGATGTTTTGGTGTTCTTTGTTTTTTTGTTTGTTTGTTTGTTTGTTTCCCTTAACTGTCTACACCACATGTGTCAAACTCAAGGCCCGGGGGCCAAATCAGGCCCTTGGTGGATTTAATTTCGGCCCGCAGGATAATTTCTAATTACTTTTAGATCTGGCCCGCCGGCACACCTTCACTCCATCCTGAGGGTCTCCTCAGCTCAGAGCCTGAGCCCAAACGTTGTTGACCTTGCACCCAAGATGAGATGCCAAGTATCTGCTTGAGCTAGCATCACAGAGCAGCACACTGAGTTTAATGGATGTTTCCTTCTGCACCTTTTTCTCTCACGACAACAGGGCATGTTTGTTTTTCTCTTTGAGGGAAAGGTTTTTGTTGAAGCTGTTGTTGGCCTGTGGAGAAATGTAATCATAAGAAATGGCTCTGGAAAAGCTGCAGATAGAGCCATAAGAAAGGAATGCAACTGATTATTTAATGTTTAATGTTGTTTTTATAGGAAATAATTTAAGCTTTGTTAGTTCCAGGTTTAATATGTGTAATACGTTCATTTCAATAAGTTTTGCAATAAACATTGAACCAGTCCGGCCCTCGACTAGTACCCATCTTTTTATTGTGGCCCACGGTGTATTTGAGTTTGACACCCCTGCGTTTAAAAGAATGAAAAGGGACTTAGCTTCTGAAACCTCCTGCAGCTGATCTGGCATGTTCATGAAAGCTGTTACCAAACGGCCATCATCCTGATAATTTACAAGTGACAATTAATGTGTTATTTGAGACATTGCACAGAGAGACTGGTTGTTATAGTAACAGTGCAGATAAGTGCTCAATAACACAGAGATCTGTCCGACACCTCTCGATTCAGAAACAAGACGCCAACAACAATGACTGTATGAGGATTTAAACGATGTGTGTTTACCTTAAACGTCTCAGTTAATCTGCATTCAAATGTAGATTTAGCAGTCTATGAACAGAACTGTGGCCAAACAAAGAATGATGCTTTGTGAGTTTGACTGATTATCCAAAGTGGCAATATTGAACAAGTTCCCTTTCAAGAACTCTTATCTGAGACCCTGAGGCATTACTTGCCATGTTGGCACATTTAAAACCAGTTAAACCCCACGGCCCCGCGGGCAGGGGCAAAACCCAACAACTTGCAAGAAACAGCGTCTGAGGGCTTCTTAACATTTAATAAACTATGAATGTGTCATATCCACTTAACGGGAAGAAACTCAGCTATCAGACAATATTAACCGTTTTTAGCAAAAGGATGCATAAGGATAATAACAAAGGCTCTGAATTAGCCCTGACCGAAAAAATGCTAACGTACTTAGCACAGAACTCACGTTAAAATACCCTTATTACTTATCGGATCTGCAGAAACAAGATATCGATTAGCAATCATCATTGAGTGATCAGAACTCGCGGCGTAACGACAACAAACAAATTAGCTTTACGGAGCCAAAACGGCAAAAACGTATTTTAGGAAATTCTCGTTAGAAATGGCTCTAAGAGGTGTCAATCATCAAAATCGACCGACGGGGACCAGAGATATGGAAAATACACCAAAATGGCCCCAGAAGTTTTTTGTTAAATATCTCCAAAAAGGTCAAATGTCACTTATTTTGCATCAATCTTGATACAGGGTACTTATTATATGTTAGGGTTTGGATTCCTAAAGCTTTTAGTCTACCATCCCATCATTCAAGGGTGGTTTTCACTATAAGTAATGTGATATTTTTGGACGGACACTATAATTTACATTTTTGTACTATGTTCAATCTGAATTTACTTTAAAATAAAAAAAATCTATATTGATTCTGAATGTTCGACATCCAACTCTCAGGTTTATCATTGCTTTGAGAAAAAAGATTATTAATTTACCCCTTTTAGAAGTGAAGATATGGTCAATTGTTCTGGTAATGTCATTTTGGAGCCTGAGGCCTGAAAACCAAGCTCTAAATCACTGAATCACGCACTTCTTGTGATAAGAGGGCTTTGCTATGCAGTAGATGAGAGATGTTAATGTGTAAAAGGTATAAGCTTTTTTTCTCAAATGAACTCTGGAGCATTTGGGGAGAATCAGATCTTCGAGTGGTCCAGGATATCAGTGAAACTGCAATCAAATGTACATCTAGCCGTTCATTAACAGATCAGAGAATAACCTAAGAGCATTATCTTTTTTTGAGTTTGGATGATTATTTAAAAGATCCAACTGGTCATTCTGTATAATCACTCTATCCTATTTGTAACAAAAACCTTTTCCACATTGCAGGCTCGAGAAAACGTCCTTGTCCAGGAAACCGAACTTTATAAATGTACCAAGAAAGTGATGAATTTCTCTCTGTGATGCATCAACCATGTTTCGAGTTGCATTTCAAACAAAGAGTATTGTGCAAGTTACAACACTAAATGAAACCAAATCATCCCTTTTTGCATAAACATTTGGTAAGCGCTTCACAATCAAACATGTTTTGTAGGAAGAACCAATCTATGATGTATATAAGTTTAGAATAGTGTTATCCATGCTATCTGTGCTTAATTCCTCCGACATAACAGCTCGTTGATATTACAGCTACGATCTCCATCACATACCGTATATGCACGAGTCTGCTGACCATTGTCACAGAGCGTTGTTGTCCTTTGGAGGGAGAGTAAGACAAGCACAGATAAAATGTCTACACTGCTAAATCTGCTCCGTGCATGCAGACGGGGTCACAAATGGAGGCGAGCGAGTCCACCTAAATAAATCCTGATTGCTAAACACGAGGCGTTCAGGCTCTTTGACTTCAGTGTGTGCAGCAATAACCTTGACCAGAAATAAAGACGCCCTGGCTAACAGCTCGCCAGGAAGCCCTCACTTCTGATGATATCACGCATAATGGATGTGGACAATCACACCCACCAGGTCTGTGAAAATGAAGAGGAAGTGGAATATCAGTGAATCAATAGACTTTACAGATAGACATGATTCATTAGAAGGAGAGTGTGTTATTTTTGATGCCTTTGGAAGAACATGTGTGTATTCAACGCCCTCCTCACATGTGCATTGAAATGGCATGAATATCAGTATGTAGTGTCTCTACTTTAAAGAGTCCTCTCCTGCTGATGTTCAGGTGAATATCCGTATGTAGTGTCTCTACTTTAAAGAGTCCTCTCCTGCTGATGTTCAGGTGAATATCCGTATGTAGTGTCTCTACTTTAAAGAGTCCTCTCCTGCTGATGTTCAGGTGTATATCAGTATGTAGTGTCTCTACTTTAAAGAGTCCTCTCCTGCTGATGTTCAGGTCTATATCAGTATGTAGTTTCTGTACTTTAAAGAGTCCTCTCCTGCTGATGTTCAGGTCTATATCAGTATGTAGTGTCTCTACTTTAAAGAGTCCTCTCCTGCTGATGTTCAGGTGAATATCCGTATGTAGTGTCTCTACTTTAAAGAGTCCTCTCCTGCTGATGTTCAGGTGTATATCAGTATGTAGTGTCTCTACTTTAAAGAGTCCTCTCCTGCTGATGTTCAGGTCTATATCAGTATGTAGTTTCTGTACTTTAAAGAGTCCTCTCCTGCTGATGTTCAGGTCTATATCAGTATGTAGTGTCTCTACTTTAAAGAGTCCTCTCCTGCTGATGTTCAGGTGTATATCAGTATGTAGTGTCTGTACTTTAAAGAGTCCTCTCCTGCTGATGTTCAGGTGTATATCAGTATGTAGTGTCTCTACTTTAAAGAGTCCTCTCCTGCTGATGTTCAGGTGTATATAAGTATGTAGTGTTTCTACTTTAAAGAGTCCTTTCCTGCTGATGTTCAGGTGTATATCAGTATGTAGTGTCAGTACTTTAAAGAGTCCTCTCCTGCTGATGTTCAGGTGTATATCAGTATGTAGTGTCTCTACTTTAAAGAGTCCTCTCCTGCTGATGTTCAGGTGTATATCAGTATGTAGTGTCTCTACTGCGACATGTTTCCATGCTTTAATGTTCAAAAAGCTCTTTATTTTTCTCATACTTCCTGTGCTGCAGCACCTCTTTTCACCCTCTGCCTGAAACCATAGCCCAGTCTGCTCTGATTGGTTAGCTGGCCGACTCTGTTGTGATTGGTCGACCGCTTAGAAATGTCCCGCCCCTTTAGCCTATCACGTACAATGTGTCGGAGCACCAGCCAATAGAAGCGTAAGTGTTACGTATGCACAAAATAAAAAGTAATATATAATATATAACGTCCTGTATGTCTGGCTCACTGTGTGGGTTATGATTATGGTAACTGTAGGAAATGTTGCTTCACAGTCAGAGAAACACTCAGACTGTACTGTATGGCTGATGAAGGCTACAGCGCTATTGATTATGAAGCTTTCTGTGTGGTGCACTTCAATGAGGCGGCTATTTCTGGTCAGGGCTCTGTATTTTAATAACAGGAGAAAGAAAAGAAAGAAACTTCAGGTAGACATTGTTATATAAACCTTTTATTTGATATATTATATTTTTAATTGAAAATAATTTAAAAGTATTATACATTAAATAAAATAAATGAAATAAATAAAATAAATAAAATAAATAAAATAAATAAAATAAATAAAATAAATAAAATAAATAAAATAAATAAATTAAATAAATTAAATAAATTAAATAAATTAAAATAAATAAAAATAAAATAAATAAATTCAAATGAATAAAATAAAAATAAATAAATTAAATAGATTAATTAAATTAAAATAAGTAAAGGATAAAGAAAATGTATTAAAACAATTTATGCAATTAAATTAACAAATAATAGACGAACCTTTAATTCTCATACAGTACAAACATTAATCATCACATTTAAACAGAGGGACAGTAGAGATGTTTTGTCTTGTTTTTTCGTACACATTTATTCTGCTATTAATAACTGTGATCGGATCGGCCCCTTCATGATTTGAAAAGAATAAACTAGAGCAGGTGTGAGATGCTTGCTGGTGTCTGACATCTGGAGGACCAGAGCTTTTTCTCTGTGATTGGTTTTCTCCGCGTTTCTCTCCTGACTCCACCGTCCACTCAAAGGTCAGAAGAGCTGCACGAACACCACAAAGCCAGCGTGTCATCGATGGTAAATAAACATGGAGAAGGACCACAGTGTCAAGGAAATCATTACAGAGTCACTTTCAGTGGCTCATCCTTTCAGAAAGAGACATTGGATTTTGAAATATTGCAGAAAGTAAACTCTGTCGCAAACAACATGTTATGATACTTACAGGTTTTGTTCAGCACATAATCAGTGATTTTATAAAGGAGAATTATCATCATCTTGTCTTGTTCTTGCCAGAGGTGGAAGAAGTACTCAGATCTTGTACTTGAGTAAAACTAGAAGTACTCAGATCTTGTAATTGAGTAAATGTAGAAGTACCAGAGTGTAGGAATACTCTGTTACAGTAAACGTCCTGAATTCAAAATGTTCCTCAAGTAAAAGTAGAAAAGTATTATCATCAAAATATAGTTAAAGACAGTAAAAGTAGTCATTGTGCAGATTGGTCCATTTCAGAATAATAGATATGATATGTTTTATAATGATTGATCAAGTGTTCTCAAAGCTGGTAAAGGTGCAGCTAGTTTGAATGACTTTGTATACTGCAGGGTAGCTTGTGGATTTACTCCAGGTGGAACTAAAGTCTGATTCAACACTTGATTAGATTTCACATCATTCATCCAGCTCTGTAATGTAAGTAAAGGTATTAAATACATGTAGTGGAGGAAAAGTACACCATTTACCTCTGAACTGTAGTGGAGTAGAAGTACAAGTCCCTTAAAGTTGTACTTAAGGACAGCACTTGAGTAAATCTACTTAGCTACTTAACACAACTGGTTCTCACTCCTCATTACTAACACTGTGAGAGAGCAGCAGTGCACTCTGGGAGAGGATTTGAGAGCAGTCAGACAAGATGTCAGGGTGAGAAACTCCTGCAGCCTCTCGGCCCTGCAGATCAGCAGCGATGTGCAGCGACAGGAAGTGAGAGTGAGATCTGCAGTAAGCTGCTCCGACAGCACAGGAACACCTGAGCGTCCTCCAGCCAATCACAGTTAACAGCTGTCCGCGCTAACTCTGCTGCACAAACACACACACACACACACACACACACACACACACACACACACACACACACACACACACACACACACACACACACACACACACACACACACACACACACACACACACACACACACACACACACACACACACACACACACACACACACACACTAACAGGTGATTAACTATGTCATTCAGTCACTACCATTGGTTTCGATTAAGATAAGATAAGATGGAACTTTATTTATCCCCTTGGGGAGATGCAGGCGTTAATAGCAGCAACAGGGTCAAAGTTAAAAACAGGATTCACATAAGATACAATTAAAGACAAAATAGAGTAAAAGATTAAAATAACTAGAGAATGCAATTCCTGAAGAAATTGCTAGTGGGAATGCTTTATGCTGATGCTGAACTGCTATGCTGAAATGTAATGTGTAAGAAGAAAGTGAAGAATTTAGATTGAAATTACAGGGGGCTTGAATGTGTGATGAGAGAAGAAAAGAAAGTAAAAAGGCTTGGAAAAGCAGCAGAATATTTGAACTGCCAACTTCTGAACTAACTTGATGGCGAATGATCTGACGCCATGGCAACGGCATTTGACGACACCCCATAATACGCTTAGATGCGTTGACGGCTGCATCGTTACCAGACCTGTGAAGTTTTTGGCTGTTTGGAGTATTTTCAATGAAGTTTTTTGAAAACCGTGTTTCAAGGCGAGCATTGTGTTGCCATGGCAACAGCATTTGAAGAAATCTCAAAACTGTCCCGTAGATGTCTTCACGGCTGGACTGTTAGTACACATTTGAAGTTTGAGCACTTTTTGAACATTTTCATAGGAATTATAGCGACATCATGTTTTATGGCGAGGGATGCGTTTCCATGGAAACGGCATATGGTGAGATCTCAGATTTGGCGTAGAGCTGTTGAAGCATGGACCGGTGATATACAAGTGAAGATTGGGGGACGATTGGACCGTGTCGATTGGACTTACAGCGACATCATTTTTCATGGCGAGTGGTCTGTCGCCATGGCAACGGCATTTGAAGAAATCTGAAAATGGTCCCGTAGATGTCTCCACGGCTGGACTGTTAGCACACATGTGAAGTTATAGCACTTTTTGACAATTTTCATAGGAGTTAAAGGGACATCGTGTTTCATGGCGAGTGGGCTGTCGCCATGGCAACGGCATTTGATGACACCCCATACTAAGCTTAGATGCGTTGATGGCTGAATTGTTACCAAATCTGTGAAGTTCTGGGCTGTTTGGAGTATTTTCACTGAAGTTATGAGAAAACCGTGTTTCAAGGCGAGCATTGTGTTGCCATGGCAACGGCATTTAAAGAAATCTCAAAACTGTCCCGTCGATGTCTTCACGGCTGGACTGTTTGCACACTGCTATCTGAAGTCTGCTGCTCTGAGCATGTCAGTTGGAGTGATGACATCATCGTGTTCCATTGCACAGGTGTTTATAGTTGAGCTAACGAGGTGCCTAGACTTCAGAGGCTTCATTGTTCTGAATGAGAGATGAACCTCTTACATGTGAACGTTTTGTTGAAGAACCGTAACAGATATCTGTGAAATTTCAAAACATGAAGCATGTCAAGGAAGTTGAGTATCTGAAGTGTAATTTTTGTGTAGTTTCGGGTTAATAATGTGGACTTTTTGGCCGTTTAACTAAAGGTGTGCGGCTGCTACCGTGAGGAAATATCTGCCTGAAATTACAATGGGGTTTAATGGAGGAATGTTGAACGTTTTTGTCACTTCATGCCCTCAAAAAGCATTTTGTTTAATTATTTTTTGCTTAATTATTTGTCATTTTTCAAGCTACGAGATGTTTTCCTACGTTTGTCATGATAAATTATGTCTCAGGAATGTAGGGTTTGGGAATTATGGCAGTTAAAAAAAAAAATATGAAGGTGAATTTCAAGCTGTCCTCCACTCTAGCTGTGACATTACGCACTCTAGTTAATGTTAAAATCTGAAGAAAACCTCTAAAACAAGGTCTGAACAATGTTTAATATCTCTAAAAGTAAGAACCAGATTTAAAAGTTGTTTTACACGAATAATGTCAGAAAGATGTGTAACATTTTAAAGTTAGAATGAGGTTTCTGAGTGAAAGTATGAATGAACAGTTAGCAGTTGAAGTCGCATGAAGATTTGTTGAAGTTGAAGATTTCCTCCATTGACTTCAATGTTAAAAATGTGATGTATTATGGGATGTATCTCTGGAATTATGAAAGTTATGAATGAGAATAGTAATAGCAATCGATTCCCGACTGAGCTGAACGGTTTGATGTTTGAACGGAGTTTCTGCTATGTTCAATGTGGGAGGAGAAGAGGGCCAAAATAACCCTGCGGAATAATAATAAAAATGTTGTCCGTAGAAGAACAGTTAGTTGGAATGCTGTTAACATCATTCCAACTAAATAATGCAAAATGTAAGTGATAAGGTGAAAAAGTAACTGTTGAAACAAGAAATCACAGTAAAACGTTGAGAATTTGAATGAACAAGCAGTGGTGCAAGAAGTAGGCCTTTCATTCTTTGTCGTTACCAAGCATTCATTGAGAGCCTTATTTGTTTTTCTTTTATCTGCTGGTTCCATAGCCTTACACTGAAAGACAGGAACAGCCTGAACAGCATTGTTAAAACCTGCTCCAAGATAATCGGCGGGAAACAGAGAGACTTAAATTCCTTCTGTAACCAACAGATTCTGCGGAAAGCACAGAGCATTCTGAACTCTCCAGGTCATGTTCTTTCACATGAATTTTGTCTGTTGCCATCAGGGCGTAGATATGCTCTACCTGATCAAAGGACTAATCGCTTTCCCAAATCATTCATCCCCTCAGCACTCAAACTTTTAAATTCTTGAAAGGCTTTTAACTTGATTGATATTTATTTATTTATTTATTATTGTGATGCTATGAACTATTTATAGTGTGAATTGGAATTATCCACATCTGTGCTCCCGGGTGTAGGCCTATCTGTGTGTTTTCTTCTTGTATGTTCCTGCCTGTGTACATGACATAAACTGCTGCTCATAACCAATTGCCCCTTGCGGGATTAATAAAGTTGTTGATTGATTGATTGAGTATTCAGTATGTTACTCACTCACTTACTTCTTCTTCTTACTTGCTAATGTTTATCTCTATTTACTGGCTTTCACATCTTTGCGAAGCTTGGTAAATGTCCTTATTAAGAAGATCTGTTGTGATGTTCTGAGTTACACTCTATGTGCGGTACATACTTGCCAACCTTGAGACCTCAGAAACCGGGAGCATTTCAAAATGCAAAATGGGGGGCGGGGATGCTAGTGGATCGACGGAGCTGTTAGATTAACATTAACATGCTTATTGTAGTTCTAAATGCAATGCCTTGTGGCCTGTAGCACCATCATTGATGGAGCATATGTGTGGGCAGGAAAGGAGTGAGCAGAGAGTAGAGTAGTTGTCGATTTTTGTTCTGTTTTCTGTGACTATCTGCCTCAGCCTCTCAGACTTTCAGTTGCGCGCGCTACTAAAGAGACGTGTTACCATGGAAACCAAACAATGGTGTAGCTGTATTAAAGTCCGAGTGGAAACAGTCCTGAGTAAATCTGATTTTGTCAGAAATCGGGAGAAACGCGGGAGAAATATGACCCCGGGAGGAAACCGGGAGAAGGCAATGAAATCGGGAGTCTCCCGCGAAAATCGGGAGGGTTGACAAGTATGGTGCATTATGACCGTCACTTTCTGTTGAACTGAGAACGTCTTGATACTGCCTCCCTTACTGCACAATATAGGGTTAGTTTCTGCATCATAGCCCATACTATCTTGCACTGTTTGTTTTATATTCTGGTATTTCTTGCACTTTTATCTGTTTTATGTCCTATACAGGACTGTCTCAGAAAATTAGAATATTGTGATAAAGTTCTTTATTTTCTGTAATGCAATTAAAAAAACAAAAATGTCATACATTCTGGATTCATTACAAATCAACTGAAATATTGCAAGCCTTTTATTATTTTAATATTGCTGATTATGGCATACAGCTTAAGAAAACTCAAAAATCCTATCTCAAAAAATTAGAATAGTTCCTCAGACCAAGTAAAAAAAAAGATTTATAACAGCAAAACACAATCAAACATTTGAAAATGTCCATTAATGCACTCAGTACTTGGTTGGGAATCCTTTTGCACGGATTACTGCATCAATGCGGCGTGACATGGAGGCAATCAGCCTGTGGCATTGCTGAGGTGTTATGGATGCCCAGGATGCTTCAATAGCGGCCTTTAGCTCATTAGCATTGTTGGGTTCTGGTGTCTTTCAGCTTCTTCTTCACAATACCCCACATATTCTCTATGGGGTTCAGGTCAGGGGAATTTGCAGGCCAATCGAGGACAGTAATGCCATGGTCAGTACACCAGTTACTGGTGGTTTTGGCACTGTGGGCAGGTGCCAGATCATGCTGGAAAATGAATTCCTCATCTCCATAGAGCTTTTCAGCAGACAGAAGCATGTAGTGCTCTAAAATCTCTTGGTACACAGCTGCATTTACTCTGGGCTTGATGAAACACAGTGGACCAACACCAGCAGCTGACATGGCTCCCCAAACCATCGCTGACTGTGGGAACTTCACACTGGATTTCAAGCAACTTGGATTTTGCTCCTCTCCAGCCTTTCTCCAGACTCTGGCGCCTTGACTTCCAAATGAAATACAAAACTTGCTTTCGTCTGAAAAGAGGACTTTGGACCACTGTGCAACTGTCCAGTGCTTCTTTTCCTTAGCCCAAGTCAGACGCCTCTTCCGTTGTCTTGAGTTCAGAAGTGGCTTGACCATGGGAATACGGCTATTGTAGCCCATTTCCCGGACACGTCTGTGAACAGTGACTTTTGATACCTGGACTCCAGCTTCAGTCCACTGTCTTTGAAGCTCCCCCAAATTCTGGAAGCGACTCTTCTTCACAATGCTGTTAAGGCTGCGGTCATCTCTCTTGGTTGTGCAGCGTTTCCTGCCACATTTCCCCCTTCCAACAGACTTTTTGTGGATGTGCTTTGAAACTGCACTCTGTGAACAGCTTGCTCTTTGAGACATTTCTTTTTGTGTCTTACCCTCCTGATGGAGGGTGTCAATGACGGTCCTCTGGACAGCAGTCAGATCAGCAGTCTTCCCCATACTTGTGATTTAGTTTACTGAACCAAGCTGAGTGTTTTTCAAGGCTCAGGAAACCCTTGCAGGTGTTTCGAGTTAATTAGACGATTCAAGTGATTCGTTGAACACCCTACTAGTATACTTTTTCATGATATTCTAATATTTAGAGATAGGATATTTGAGTTTTCTTAAGCTGTATGCCATAATCAGCAATATTAAAATAATAAAAGGCTTGCAATATTTCAGTTGATTTGTAATGAATCCAGAATGTATGACATTTTTGTTTTTTTAATTGCATTACAGAAAATAAAGAACTTTATCACAATATTCTAATTTTCTGAGACAGTCCTGTATATATATTCATGTTGCTCTGTTGGAGGAGCCTGTGACTTCAGTTGTTCATTGCCATATCTACACTGTAGCTACTGTGCACATGACAATAAAGCTTTGAATCTTGAATGATGTGTTATCATGAGGAACGATGAGGGTTAGAAACATCTCAGTATGATGTTTGTCTCTGGAATGTAATGAGGTACAAGTATGAAGAAGACTAAGATGATACTTTACATGCATACATTTCAAAGCTGCTCATACCCTTTAAACCTTTGTGTGATTAGTGGCAGGTCCCCGGGTTAAAAGCTTGCATTATTGCTGAGAAATAAAGATGTGGATGAAAATTCAAAGTTTCCAGAGGATGGAAAATGTCAGCCTTGAAGTTGAGCCATATAGAAATATGCTGAGTGCCCTGCTTAAAATGATAAAAGGGTTTACATAATGGAGATCAGAGCTCAATATATTTTGCCCTCTTTACAGAAATGAAGTTAGGAAGCATGCAGAGAGCGGTCTGTGGGAATGTTAAGCACATCATTATCTTAAAGGGTTCATATGCACTGTCTCTACTTTAAAGAGTCCTCTCCTGCTGATGTTCAGGTGTATATCAGTATGTAGTGTCTCTACTTTAAAGAGTCCTCTCCTGCTGATGTTCAGTTGTATATCAGTATGTAATGTCTCTACTTTAAAGAGTCCTCTCCTGCTGATGTTCAGGTGTATATCAGTATGCAGTGTCTCTACTTTAAAGAGTCCTCTCCTGCTGATTTTCAGGTATATATCAGTATGTAGTGTTTCTACTTTAAAGAGTCCTCTCCTGCTAATGTTCAGGTGTATATCAGTATGTAGTGTCTCTACTTTAAAGAGTCCTCTCCTGCCGATGTTCAGGTGTATATCAGTATGTAGTGTCTCTACTTTAAAGAGTCCTCTCCTGCTGATTTTCAGGTATATATCAGTATGTAGTGTCTCTCCTTTAAAGAGTCCTCTCCTGCTAATGTTCAGGTGTATATCAGTATGTAGTGTCTCTACTTTAAAGAGTCCTCTCCTGCCGATGTTCAGGTATATATCAGTATGTAGTGTCTCTCCTTTAAAGAGTCCTCTCCTGCTGATGTTCAGGTGTATATCAGTATGTAGTGTCTCTCCTTTAAAGAGTCCTCTCCTGCTGATGTCCAGGTGTATATCAGTATGTAGTGTCTCTACTTTAAAGAGTCCTCTCCTGCTGATGTTCAGGTGTATATCAGTATGTAGTGTCTCTACTTTAAAGAGTCCTCTCCTGCTGATGTTCAGGTGTATATCAGTATGTAGTGTCTCTACTTTAAAGAGTCCTCTCCTGCTGATGTTCAGGTGTATATCAGTATGTAGTGTCTCTACTTTAAAGAGTCCTCTCCTGCTGATGTTCAGGTGTATATCAGTATGTAGTGTCTCTACTTTAAAGAGTCCTCTCCTGCTGATGTTCAGGTGTATATCAGTATGTAGTGTCTCTACTTTAAAGAGTCCTCTCCTGCTGATGTTCAGGTGTATATCAGTATGTAGTGTCTCTACATGTCTCCATGCTTTAATGTTCAAAAAGCTCTTTATTTTTCTCATACTGCCTGTGCTGCAGCACCTCTTTTCACCCTCTGTCTGAAACCAGAGCCCAGTCTGCTCTGATTGGTTAGCTGGCCCGCTCTGTTGTGATTGGTCAACCTCTTAGAGATGTCCCTCCCCTTAGCCTATCATGTACAATGTGTTGGAGCGCTAGCCAATAGGAGCACGAGTGTTACATGGTGATGTCACTAAGTACAGGATGGTAAATAAATAAAAATAAGTATTATTTTTTGGGAAATTTTTGTTGTGAATTGTAAAGGGTAAATTGCATATTAAAGTAGATTGCACAAAGTTATTAAAACTAGTTAAATAAAGCAGAGAGAACTACAGAATCTGTCTTCAAGTGCAAGGAGATCTTTTGGCAGTTCAGATCATTCTCATTGGCCTCTTTGCTGACTACATTACAGGCCAGATTTAAAGCACTAATCATCGAGATAACGGAATTTTTGATTAGCTTGAAAGAGCCGAGTGGTTTTACATTGTTATCTCCTGCATATAAATCCTGCTTCTGAATGTCCTGCAGCACGATGAACGGTGAAGCATTTAAAACCTCTAGCAGGCGATTATTGACGAAGAATTTAATCACCATAAATAATGCTCTTTACACAGCATTTACCGTCGCTCTATCAGCAACATATTGATGCTGCTGCGTGCAAAATGCAGTCCATTATGCACTTTCTCTCCAGACTGCTGTTATTATTCTCGTCAATTAAAAGACAGAGGACAGGGATGGATGTATTTGAGCAGGTAGATGTGTGTGTGTGACGACAAACGCACTTATATAAATAAAAACTTCTGCATAACAGGTTGGACAAGGCCAAGCAGGGTTATTATAAAACACATTTTAACAGCATTGCAATGGTAAAAGCATTCAGACATTCATTGCAAAAGAAACAAATTATAAAATAACTTCACGATGAGTTGTTTTTCTTATGATTGTGGGTGCTGTGAGGCTATTCAGTTGCATTATGGGAATTGTATGAAATTAGGGAATAGAGGCGGAGTCCCTCCCCTTCCGGTGGAGCTCCATGGGAGCTTATTTCGGAAAAAGTATGTATTGAAGTCAATGGCGAGAGAAAGACTATCTTTCGATCCCGTTTGAATTGTGCCACGAATTACACATATGATGTTTGTCAATTTAAAAGATAATTTTGCAAGTAAAAAAAAAAAAAAGTGAAGTAACACTTTTTTTGTGTGAAACCGCTCAATTAACTACATCTCTGGTCTCACACAACACACATCACCAACATCAAGATGGCCGTCACTACTGTTTTGTCGACAAAACGATTGACTACCCTCACTATCAATGAAACACGTCCAGAAGAATGTCATGCAAAGCTGCCTGCCTGCCTTCCTTCGATTCTCTCTGAACTGTCTGATCTTTTTAATGCTCAATATTAACCATTTGTGCAGATAGCATGAAGTAGAAAAGATCGCAGATGCTAATGTAGCCTTATCGTTAGCATGTCTGCCCCCGGGGGCAGGGGCATCCGGTCTTAAACGGTGTATTATAGAATGATCACACCGGTGTGACAGTACTCTTCAAAGGGTTCAAGAAATATGACTACTACTCTTACTGTTTAACATGCTGGGTTACTTCATGTTAAGGCTAATACAAATGACAAAGCTAAGACTGTAATGCTAACTAACGTGCTTGCTACTAGCTAGGTAGCTAACTTGATCCAGCCACTCCTCGTCCTCTCATCAGACGGGAAGCGAAAGAACGAGCAAGACCCATTGCTGGTATGTTAATAACCTGGTACTAAGCACACAGGCATCTTGTTAAAGTTATATGATCTTAGCTATCTCTTATATTTAGTGGAGGAAAACAATTATAACATAAATTACGTGACTCTTGGATTTGTAGTTTTTCTAGTTGTGTATTTTTCGTAGTCTTATATTTCAACAGTTTTAAGACAAACTGTGACTTTCTTTACTTGGAAAAGGTTAAGATTTACAAACATCATATGTGTAATTCATGGCACAATTCAAACGAGATTGAAAGATAATTTCTCTCTCGCTATTGACTTCAATCCATAATTTTTTAGGAATAAGGTCCCATGGATGTCCACGGTAAAGGGAGGGACTTCGCCACTCTATACAAATCAAGCTATTTTGACTATTGTGACAACAATATGTCTTGACTTGCAACAAGTCTAAAAGTCTAATGCTTTAGTTCTCCTTTATGTCAGTTTCAAGAAAGCATAATTAAGATTTGATAATAAGATTTGTGAGATTACTGAAACAAAACAAAAACTGGAAATACTTTTGACATTAACATCTTTCTTATCTAGGAAAAATGTATAAATAAGTGATCATATAGGCAACATTGAGACTAAAATACCTTTACCTTTGTGATTTAATTAGCTAAAAACCAATGTAGATGTCAGGCAGTATTTCATAAGTCTTTATAATATGTTATGAAAAAGTAGAAGTGCAACTTCTTTTGTTATGTACTAAGCATATTAAGTGAATATGGAGACGGTATCAGAGCATATGGGTGGATTCTACTCATCCCACACACACACACACACAAACACACACACACACACACACGCACACGCACACGCACACACACACACACACACACACACACACACACACACACACACACACACACACACACACACACACACACACACACACACACACACACACACACACACACACACACACACACACACACACACATTCACACTCAGTATCACAGATGCAGTGAACACTATGGACTCATCTCGCTGAGTAGGAGGGCTCTGAATTTGGCAGTGTGTTGTGAACATGTGTGAAAATACAATATAAGAAGATGAGTCAACATTCAGATACTCTAAAACCAAGGCGGTAAAATGCAGTCGGGGAATGTAATAAAATGCATTTAATTAAGTATAGCATATTTGAGGCGCTTCTGCTTGAGTATTTAAAATGTATGATACCTTATGTCTCGGCTCCACTCAATTCAGAGGCTAATGTTGAAATTTTTATCCATTTATCTGACAGCTTTAGTTACTTTAGAGATTTAAAATATAAATAAATAAACATTGTTGGAATATTATGGGGTACTTGGTATGGTATTAATGTATATTTTGATGCCAACACTTTTGTACTTGAGTAGGATTTAAATGCAGGACTTCAACGGGAAACAGAGATTTTTTTTATTCCTAATTTAGTAAACAAAGGAGTCCAAAAGGGGCGTTTCAGGGGGTGGGGGACATAGGGATTTTAGCCTTTGCAGACTATTTACATGCACTAAAACCTATAAAACACACTATAGGGAAGAAAAAACCCAAAAAACTTCCTCCACTGCTGGTCAAATCAATTAAAACACACACAGGCCGACATGTTCTGTGAGTTCACTTGAAGAGTTCCTCATGTACAGTTTCCTTTGATGCTGCCAACCTCAAGAAGCATGCGTTTCCCTCCCAGCACTATCACACAACCCTAACACAGAGAGCTGTTTGCAGAACATACAAAACCAGGAAGTATTTTGGCTGTCACTTTGACCTTTTTAGCAGATAACTTCTCTGCATAATGCTGTTCTGCAGGCCCATCCCCTCAGGAAGTGGCACGGACTAAACACCGAGTCCTGAGCTGTGATTGGCTGCTCGAGGTGTCCGTGGGAGGAAGTTGATATTTCAGAACACAGCACATAAATCGGATTAACAGATAATTGACGTGTTTATGGGTTTATTTATAGCCTCCATTTGATTAGAAAGTAAGGCTCAATTCACAGTGCTGCGAACACATGAGCCCACATCAACTTACAAACGTGATTTACATTGCTCTGTGGACGCAAATTAATAAAGGAAGAGAGGGAAGATGTATTCAGTTCCTTTAGTTAAATAAAAGTGATGATACCACGCTGTTAAAATACTCTGAACTAAAGTCCTGCATCAAAAATTGTGCATTAAAATGGTCTGCAAGGCTAAAATCCCTGTGTTCCCTCCATCTGTACATCTCTAAGCGGTTGAACAATCACAAACAGAGCTGGCCAGCTAACCAATCAGAGCAGACTAGGCTCTGGTTTCAGACAGAGGGTGAAAAGAGGTGCTGCAGCACAGGCAGTATGAGAACAATAAAGAGCTTTTTGAACATTAAAGCATGGAGACATGTCCCAGTAGAGACACTACATACTGATATACACCTGAACATCAGCAGGAGAGGACTCTTTAAAGTAGAGACACTACATACTGATATACACCTGAACATCAGCAGGAGAGGACTCTTTAAAGTAGAGACACTACATACTGATATACACCTGAACATCAGCAGGAGAGGACTCTTTAAAGTAGAGACACTACATACTGATATACACCTGAACATCAGCAGGAGAGGACTCTTTAAAGTAGAGACACTACATACTGATATACACCTGAACATCAGCAGGAGAGGACTCTTTAAAGTAGACACTACATACTGATATACACCTGAACATCAGCAGGAGAGGACTCTTTAAAGTAGAGACACTAAATACTGATATACACCTGAACATCAGCAGAAGAGGACTCTTTAAAGTAGAGACACTAAATACTGATATACACCTGAACATCAGCAGGAGAGGACTCTTTAAAGTAGAGACACTACATACTGATATACACCTGAACATCAGCAGGAGAGGACTCTTTAAAGTAGAGACACTACATACTGATATACACCTAAACATCAGCAGGAGAGGACTCTTTAAAGTAGAGACACTACATACTGATATACACCTGAACATCAGCAGGAGAGGACTCTTTAAAGTAGAGACACTAAATACTGATATACACCTGAACATCAGCAGGAGAGGACTCTTTAAAGTAGAGACACTAAATACTGATATACACCTGGAAATGAGAATAATAGAGAAAGGAATTCAAAAACTAAAAATGAATTGGTCGTAAACATTGTTCTTATCTAGGATTAAATATTCTGATCATATAAACAATTGAGTGGCCATGAAAAAAGAAGTAGAAATGTTGTGTGTTCATGTGCCAAAAAAAGGAATTCATACATATTTTAACATGAACATAATGATAAATCATACATGACATATAGTGCTTTTCACACTGCTCCACCATGCTTTACAGGCAAACAAGATTTTAACGACAGAGTAAACAAATGTCCTGAGACCAGAGGAAGAAGAGGGAGGGGACGAGGTGAAAGAGCAGCAGTGAAAAGGTCAGTTTTGAGGGTTTTTATTTGTTTTTTGTGTTTAAAAAATGTGCATTTCCAGTCTTTTAAGAATCTTTTAGAATCCCTTTTGTAAAAGACAAGCGTTCTTAACTGCCTAACTACCCCTTAAGTCACTTTGAAAAGGAAACACTACATTATAAAAGCAAGATTACTGAAGAAAGAAATGCAGAAATGCTTTAATAAATGTGAAATATGATTGATATTATTGATAAACATATTTCTTATAATGGCTTATCTGATGTGCAAATATATAAATAAGTGGCCATGAAGGAGAAATGGTGTGTGTGTTCATATGACAACAATGTACAGTACATGATATTTATAAAGAGCTTTTGACAGTGCTCAAAGACACCTTACTAGCAAACAAGATTTTAACGACAGAGTTAACAAATGGAGAGAGAAGAGTAAAGAGGTGAAAAGGTTGGTTTTGAGGTTTTATTTGTGTTTAAAATGTGTCGGATCATCGCCTTTATCACTACTTACTCTAACTGCTGCAGGAGGCCTCTCATAACAGCTCTACGGTATTTACATACGGGGGAGTAAGGGACACATTGCATGATAGTAACATTGCTTTAGATCTCCCTCTGCATGCTTAATCAAAGCTTCCCCCACTTAAATATTGGGACGGATTAAAAATAACATAAATAGTAACAAGTGGAAAAAGTCAGATTTGCTGCAAACGAGTAGTTTTAAAGGAGCAATCCACCAATTTTCCCCGTTAAGTTTGAGTTGACTCTTCACTGTTGGTGGCTACGAAAGCAACTCACCAAAATTGAAACCTTAATGTCACACAAAAACTTGTTAGATGCATTCTGGGAGTTGTAGGATCTAAGTGAATACAATCCAGCTAACCCAACCTCTATCATTTCCAGTCTTTTGAGTCCCTTTTGTTGTTTCTCGTCAAATGTGTTAGTTGTGTTCATGTATTTTGTCTGTCATTTCCTGTTTTATTTTGTACTTACCTCTTGTCTTTCATTTCATGCCCTGTTTCTTCCTCCCTGTGTGTTTTTCTGCCATCATCAGTGTCTGCCCCGCCCCTGATTGTTTCCACCTGTTCCCACTCACCTCATGTTTAAATAGTCCTGTCTCTCTCCTGTGCTGTGTCAGTTCGTCTCGTTTGTTTCCATGGATGGTCGTGCCAAGCTTCAACTAAGAAAGGATATTTTCCAGTCTTGTCAGGTTTTGTTGTTTCCTTGTGGTTTTTTTTGTAAGCTTAAAGCTGGGGTAGGTCATTTTGGAGAAACCAGCTCGAGTGCGCTAGAATTTGAAAATACACAACCGGAAAAAATCTGCCACTTCCTTACAGAGCCCCTCCTCCAACACACACGAACGCTTCATGACCAATGAGGGCACAAGATAAGTTTGTGCACAGATTGAAGGCTGACAGGCAGGTAGGCCATCCAGTTACTTTAGCCGCGCCGGGATTTTTTGTCAAAGCACTTCAGATATTCATTGCTATCGGGATGTTAAGAGCATTCCGTGGAATATAACAAGTGTATCTCGAGCCGGTTTCTCAAACTTACCTACCCTACATTTAAGTTAATCTTAAATTCTCCTTTTTGTTACGCTTGTTTTTCCCTCCTTGTGAGCGCTTTATGTTAAATCCAGTACCTACTCTGTTAAGAGGGATTTTCTGTTTTCTTGGAAATTAAAAATACATTTTGTATTACATTCAAGACTGTCTCTGGGTCGTGCATTTGGGTTCTCCAGTTTGTGTTAAGGTCGTGACACTTTTTTATAAAAGAAAAGCGTTAAAAAAGTTCTTAATTTCTTAAATACCCCTTAAGTCACTTTGAAAAGGAAAAACTACATTTATAAAAGCAAGATTACTGAAGAAAGAAATGCAGAAATGCTTTAATGAATGTGAAATATGATTGATATTGTTGATAAACATATTTCTTATAATGGCTTATCTTATGTGAAAATATATAAATAAGTGGCCATGAAGGAGAAATGGTGTGTGTGTTCATATGACAACAATGTACAGTACATCATACATGACAGTGCTCAAAGACACCTTACTAGCAAACAAGATTTTAACGACAGAGTTAACAAATGGAGAGAGAAGAGTAAAGAGGTGAAAAGGTTGGTTTTGAGGTTTTATTTGTGTTTAAAATGTGTCAGATCATCGCCTTTATCACTACTTACTCTAACTGCTGCAGGAGGCCTCTCATAACAGCTCTACGGTGTTTACATACGGGGGAGTAAGTCAGCGACACATTGTATGATAGTAACATTGCTTTAGATCTCCCTCTGCATGCTTAATTAAAGCTTCCCCCACTTAATTACTGGGGCGGATTAAAAATAGCCGAGCTGGAGACTGTGTTCCCCCGTCAGCCTGTCAGAGCCCGTGGGCAGCATATGTGAAGAAAGACTCATCTGCTTCCATCCCTCTTTGATGAGAAATGGGCGACTACATCACACGTAAAGCATTTCCCCCTCTCATCCCGAGTACTGAGGAGAGAACAGAACTCCTCTCACGTCGCGGCTCACTCCCCGAGAGTATCGCCTGTTGACATCGCTGCTGGGAGATCTGCGGAGAGTTGCACGGGGAAAACAAAATATCAACAAGGCCGTGTCTCTGCCCTTTACTTCCCGGGGTTCAGGCAGTCTTATGTCCCAAATAATATTCCACGAAGAGCCGTTTAAAAGGATTTTGTCCCTGGCACCTTGATGTGTTGGCACATGACTTCTTATGTATATATATATTATTATTTTTATTTTATTTTATCTTAATGAACATATTAATTTAATTTATTGTATTCATATAATATTTAACTCTTAATCGGACATAATTCTTTCATTTTCAAATGTTGATATATTTTATTCTTTGATTCTGATGTTGTTGTTATTGTTAAAAAAAAAAGTGCTGACTTACATAACTGTTCAGTGGACTTGGAACGATACTCGTAATGAAAAGTATAATTAGAAAAGTCCTTATGCTTTAATTGGATCAGTCCCACCAAATTATTTGATAAACAGCAGCATGCAGGAATTCGCTAAATGAAGCGTATAAACCCAAACAAGCAGATGAAATTTGGGGAAATGATGTAATGTTAAGAAGATTAAAGAAAGCTTTGGAAATGTGTTAACAGAAGACATTTCATCCCTGATTTAACAGATAGAAACTACAAACAAGCACAGAAATGTCCCTTTCTCATTGTTGTCATAGGATGTTTTTTTTTAGATGTGAACCATCTGATCAATTCAACCAGAAAACAAATATATGCAGATTAAATGATATCATTTTATTTGGGAATACCTTGCAACACGTGACCCAAAGTCCTGCTCAAGACCAGTTTTGCAAACCGTTATCCGAACTTGCACCTGTTATTTAGGTTGTTTATATAATTTCTTTATTAGTGTATGTCTTTTTATCTTGACATTATTGGTCATTAAGGTAACCTCAAATACTTTCAAAGTTTGCATAAAGGTTTTGAAGAGGCCCTATTATGCTTTTTTGGGATTTCCCTTTCCTGTAGTGTGTTATATTTGTTTTAGTACATGTAAATGGTCTGCAAGGGCTAAAATCCCTGTGTTTCTCTGGAACCGGAACATAGTAACATCGACATGAAACAGTCCTATTCGCTAGCGCTCCATCACATTGTACGTGATAGGCTAAGGGGCGGGACATCTCTAAGCGGTTGACCAATCACAATAGAACCGGCCAGCTAACCAATCAGAGCAGACTTGGCTCTGGTTTCAGACAGAGGGTGAAAATAGGTGCCGCAGCACAGGCAGTATGAGAACAATAAAGAGATTTTTGAACATTAGAGCATGGAGACATGTCCCAGTAGAGACACATACTGATATACACCTGAACATCAGCAGGAGAGGACTCTTTAAAGTAGAGACACTACATACTGATATACACCTGAACATCAGCAGGAGAGGACTCTTTAAAGTAGAGACACTACATACTGATATACACCTGAACATCAGCAGGAGAGGACTCTTTAAAGTAGAGACACTACATACTGATATACACCTGAACATCAGCAGGAGAGGACTCTTTAAAGTAGAGACACTACATACTGATATACACCTGAACAACATCAGCAGGACAGGACTCTTTAAAGTAGAGACACTACATACTAATATACACCTGAACATCAGCAGGAGAGGACTCTTTAAAGTAGAGACACTACACACTGATATACACCTAAACATCAGCAGGAGAGGACTCTTTAAAGTAGAGACACTACATACTGATATACACCGGAACATCAGCAGGAGAGGACTCTTTAAAGTAGAGACACTACATACTGATATACACCTGAACATCAGCAGGAGAGGACTCTTTAAAGTAGAGACACTACATACTGATATACACCTGAACATCAGCAGGAGAGGACTCTTTAAAGTAGAGACACTACATACTGATATACACCTGAACATCAGCACGAGAGGACTCTTTAAAGTAGAGACACTACATACTGATATACACCTGAACATCAGCAGGAGAGGACTCTTTAAAGTAGAGACACTACATACTGATATACACCTGAACATCAGCAGGAGAGGACTCTTTAAAGTAGAGACACTACATACTCATATACACCTGAACATCAGCAGGAGAGGACTCTTTAAAGTAGAGACACTACATACTGATATACACCTGAACATCAGCAGGAGAGGACTCTTTAAAGTAGAGACACTACATACTGATATACACCTGAACATCAGCAAGAGAGGACTCTTTAAAGTAGAGACACTACATACTGATATACACCTGAGAAATTGCTTATTAGGGCCACTTTAAATTAAAAAAGCCCATCTGCTGTGCTTAAATACAACCTCTTAGAGCTAGCGTGGCATTAGATTTAGTCTTAGGTGTTTGTCTCTGCACAAACACAGCCTTAAAAATCTATATTGAGTTGTTTGGATACATTAACACTCCTACACATGACTGCTAGAAGTGTAAATTATTAGGTTTGAGTATATCTGAACACACCACACACGTCAGACTCTACCTCGTCCTTGTGTCTCCACGGAACAATTTCAGTTATCAAAAACAAGCAGACAGCTGTCATCCAGACTCTGAATAAAATATTTAGCTTCAAGCAGACGGAAAATAAAGGAGTCCTCACAGTAGCATGAAGGCCTCGGTGATAATACTCTCGGAAAAGGATGCATTTTTAAAGGCTTCGAGCGGACCTCAAAGGTAGCGTCTCTATATCCCTTGACCTATCCGTCTAGGACAGGGGGGTCAAACTCAATTTCATCGCGGGCCACATCAGCATTATGGTTGTAATCTAAGGGCCGGTTGTAACTATATAAATATACATATATAAATATATATAAAATAATGTATTATATTACATTATTGCCTCTGAATTGGATTATTATTGGATAGGGTACACTGTAACTTAGTAATTAACTACGTCTGAAAGCAGAAGTCTCTTCAGTACGCATGTCACAAAATGAGATGCATTGTGGGACATGTAGTTTATGGGCAACCTGCTTCTGTAAAGTGGCATGTAACCGTATAATAAACGTATTATAATCTTTGCAAGCTCTTGCGGGCCACATAAAATGAAGTCGCGGGACGGATTTGGCCCCCGGGCCTTGAGTTTGACACCCCTGGTCTAGGAGGTGAGGATTATGAATTGTGTACGACACACTGTTTGCATCAGGCTTTCTGTGGGGCTAGAAAGCGAGGAGCCTTGTGTGAATTGTCTCCTATGGAAATGAGAATAGAAACTCGAGAAACATGTGCGTTCGTTCATATAATCTGAGGTTACCAATGTAGGCCACAGTGACGTTTAAACCAAGTGTTTCTTTATTTACAAAGTGATGAAATGCTTTGCCACTTCCCCAGCTTGTTTCTGAAAAGACAAAGCGTTCACACAGAGAGCAATCACAGAGCAGTTGTACACAGATTGATCTTACACCATATATAAAATAGCAATTAATTACAAAATGATGCAAGACAGCGGTACATCTGTTCGGAGGAAATCTCAAAATCGAGGTAGAAAAAGCACGCACTGCTTCGAATGGTGACATTTGACGACAAAAGTTCATGAATGATCAAGAACGTTTGTATTCTTAAAGTGAAACTGCCGAGTTCACCAGCTTTAGTTGAGCTGCGTAAAACCAATAAGGTCAGCAGCCAAATGTTGAGTAAAAAATAAAAGGCAAAATAACGACAGTGAAAAATGTCCACAGTATCTGACACATTGAGTTCATTTGGATTTAGAGTGTGCGATAAACACTGTAATCTGCTATAAATAATCTCTTATGGTTTATTTTTACAGTGGCATGTGTGCGGCGTCCGACAGGTGCAAATGCAAAGGTCAAAAATATTTCAATAGGAGCAACGCGCTGCAGTTTCCAAAACGATGCAAATATCAAAACACAAATGTGGCGAAACACATGCAGATGAATAAAACATCTTCACAGACTCACAAAAATTGCACAATTACTAAAAGGCTGCATAATCGAAATGCTGCAAGAAACTAAAAACACAACGGAAACGGGGGGGACAATAAAAGGTGACACACACAGCTGGGACCGGAGCGCTTGTTGAAGTTCGGGGATTATAAAGTTAGCCAAACTGCATAGCCCAGGAAGTAGGGGTGCTCGAGGTGCTGCAGCGCCCCCTGTTGGTGAATGGTGTACATTTGAAAAACGGATTTTTCTTTATAAATATGGACATTTTGTGCTCAAATTGAAATGTCAATGTGGTTTGTCATTATTGATAGGGCTTTTTTGCCGGTTACTATTATGTTCATGTTACTGTTGAAATCTCTCCCCACTTTTGGCCGCACCCCCTAAGTAAAATGACTTCCCGCGGCTATGCCAACATGTCTCTGTTGTAGGAAACGTACCTAAAATGTAAGTTTTAACAGCTTTTTTTACTAATGTGATCACATGACTCCCTCCAATATTATAACGGACCTGCTGTAAGCTTACATAGCTAACCTAGTCATTTGAAATATACTGACAAAACACTTACAAATATGAAACAGACTATCTTTGCCAACAGAGACATCTTTATATTCCTGAACGCTCCGGTCCCAGCTGCGTGCGTCACTTTTTAGTGTCCCCGTTTCCGTTGTA
>NC_136909.1:5876079-6090025 GCF_949606895.1 Notothenia rossii | reverse complement strand
CATTTGGAGTGAATTTTGCTACTGCTGGATATCTTAACCTATATTATTACACAGCTTAGTTGAATACTCGATTCTGATTGGTCAATTCGGAATTCATTATAGCCATTATTAGTCTTTCTAGGCTTTCTTATCAACTGGGTTTTAATTTGTGGAGGTTCAGTTTTCTATTTTCTTTTAGATACTGCAAGTCATTATAGCCTTAAGTAGTTTGGGAACTTCTTAATTAGCTTGGGTTTGCCCACTTGAACTGAAGACGTTCAGCTATAAAAGCTTAAAAACAACCTTTTGAAGAGATTGTTTTTGTCAACTACTGTTTAATATGAACTTCCTATCTGAACAGTTTTTTCTCTGGATTACATTTGATTTTGCATCGGACTGAATTCTGCTTTTCCCAGTGGGCTGTTACATACATACTGAGGTTTTCAAAGAGCGCTGCCTTTAGTGCAATGACCCAGTTAGTGGTCAGCTATGGGATTCAGTGTTTTGCTAAAGGGCAGTTTGGCAGTGACGGATTGGCATCACTAATTTTTCTGAATCACAGCTGGAATATGAACTCTACTCAGCGCTGGGGGGTTAAATCACCCACTTCTCAGCGTGACTTGGGGACTATTTCGCCTTTAAAGTCACATTGACCTACGTCCAATGAACGTTTTAATCATACGCTACTCTTGGATAATGAGTTTGTGATTAACTGAGAACTGTATTGGTTGATTCAGAGCAGTGAACATTTATGAAGAGTGATGTTTCAGTGAGGCAATTTATTAATGGTGGCATGTCTATTAAAATTGCTTTTATGAGCTATAGCCTTTTGGCCACAGTACAGTGCTCAAATAGAGACACTTTTACTTCATGCATCTTTTAAACAATAACACACAAGACAAGACTAGTCACAGATATAAAGAAAGTGAACTTATCCGTTATTGTGTATAGCATGCTTGATTTAATGGAGAGTATAAATATTCAGTTCATGTGCACAGATGGACCGAATGCCCCAGCTGGAGTTGCATAGTTATTTTGAATCAATATACTTTATTTACCAAGCATATTATCTGCCATCTACCACATGATGTGTGTACAAGCATCTCGGCTTCATTAACATTAAGCCCATTATCTCGTTGCTTGGTTAAGTCGTGTTGTTCCTTTAGTTTAATCTTCATGAATAATGGACACCAGCTTTGTTATGCTAAGCACAAAGCATGATTTATGCCTAAGTGAAGTCGCCCATCACTTTGCCCTTTTTGTTTTCTTGTTCCCTGAGATTGCAGGGTAGGGTGACTAGGGTGGAAATAAAACAATAGCCTCCTGGGATTGACGTATAAAAGTTAGGTACCCCCTGCTAGTATATCGTTTTATATACTATCATACAGTATTTTATAAGCCTATATTCCTGCAGTATTTCTGATCTTTTTAAAGAACTTAATTATCCAGAATGTTGTATGTTGTTTATATATGAAATACCATTTTTCATTTCAATTGTATTTTTCATTGTTAACTCTTTTCCACTTTGTAAGTATTTGTATTTTAATGTTGAGCACACTGGTCCTGTAACTAAATATTTTCCCAATTTGGGATTAATATAGTATCTATCTATCTATCTATCAATATCTTTCCAAAAAAAAGGGTTTCCTGTCGTTTTCTTTCCTAAACTCCCTCAAAACATCAACAACTGTTTATAATTCCACATCAAGAGAGTAAAACAGACACATCAAACTTTTGTAAAATGTTTTTTTTTACCCAAAAGAAGGGACATGTTAATAATTCAAAACATCAGCACAACAGCCCAAAACAACCCCCTTTCATAACCTCATTTTCAGATGGGAAAACACTCCGGCGGCATATTTTCCTTTTAGTCTCTGATCCATCAATTCCACTACTACTACTACTCAAATATGATGCATAACTGGATCTGGTTCAAGAGCTCACTGATTAGCTGCGTAGGGCAAATCTCATTTAAGTGGCTCCCTACAGAGACAACAAATAAACCAACAAGATTAATCAAATAACAGATCATGTGTCAGTGAGGCATGAATATCTGAGCTTTTTAAAAACGTGCAGCTGTATCAAATATGTTCTCTATCATTCAATTCTAACCAAGTCCCTTGTAAGGTCAAAAGGCCGTCCTTTTTTTGTCTTAGTTCTCCAGCTTAAGCCTTCCTCTTCCAGAGTAACGAGGAGCAGTAGTAACAAATGCACTATTACACATTTGACATTACTTTAAGGCAGAGACAGAGAGAAAACACATGTTTAGTGTAAAAAATTAGCCATGCTTGCGACATAGCTTGAAGGATTACAACTCTTGTCCATATTTAAAACATCTCCAACAACTATTGCTCTAGGGTACTGTCCCCGGAAATGTCCCCGTTTTTTAATATACGTTAAAAACACATAGCAAGGTGAAATAAAACGTTTCATGTCAGGCCATACTTGTCAACCCTCCCGATTTTCGCGGGAGACTCCCGATTTCATTGGCCTCTCCCGGTTTCCTCCCGGGGTCATATTTCTCCCGCATTTCTCCCGATTTCTGACAAAATCAGATTTACACACGACTGTTTCCACTCGGACTTTAATACAGCTACACCATTGTTTGGTTTCCATGGTAACACGTCTCTTTAGTAGCGCGCGCAACTGAAAGTCTGACAGGGTGAAGCAGATAGTCACAGAACAAGAATCGACAACAACTCCACTCTCTGCTCACTCCTTTCCTGTAAAATACACGTCCAGCCCAAACATATCCAGGGATGGTGCTTCAGGCCGCAAGGCATTGAACTTAGAACTACAATAAGCATGTTAATGTTAATCTAACAGCTCCGGCGATCCACTAGCACCCCCCAACCCCTGATGTAGAATTTCAAAATAAAATACTTTTGAAATCTCATATATGAGCTATCATCCCTCTGTTTTCAGATAAGAATAAATAAAAAACTGTCAAATTATCAAAGACTCATTTCACTCCAGGGTGTTAACAGGACACCCCATCTAGTCACTCAGAGAGAATCAGGACAATCTGATGTAGAGTTTCAAAATAAAAGACCTTTGAAGTCTCATATATGAGCTATCGTCCTTCTGTTTGTATCCAACAATTAAAATGTTCAAATTACATTAGCCAGAATTGTTCCCCTTTTTTCTTTAACAGTGAAAAAAATTGGATATTTTAATGATATATTGACCGCAAAACTCAAAATGTCCCCGGTTTTAATTTTGAAAATCTGGTCACCTTACACCACTGGGTATATTAGTCTCACGGCATTTCTTGTTATAGTCACTAAATGAATTGAATCTATTGATTCGTGTTCACCAACACAATTTTCGATTTTTTTTCGTGTCACACAGAACGATTTTAAAAGCAATGCATTTCTATTGGTAGTATGTTTCGTGCCTGCACCACGTCTTTTTGTCCGGTCGGGTCTTGGAATACCAGAAGCTGTGTGGTTCATAAAAACATTTTCTTACTCAATATCTTACCCTAAGCCTAACCCCAACCCTTTTATTTTAAATTGTATAATGTCGAAGTCTTTTTTGCGGTCCGTGAGGAAAATAAATGGGGCTCAGAGCCTCAGAATACTGAAATCTGTATTTTTTTTCCATCTTTTTTCCCTTCTAATTTGTTATTATTTGGTGCAGGCACGAAACATAGTACAGATAGAAATATAGAAATACATTGCTTCTAAGATCGTTCTGTGTCAGAATACTGAAATCTGTATTTTTTTAATCTGTTTGTCCTTCTAATTCGTGTTGGTGAACACGAATCAATAGATTAATTTCGTGATTATAACACAACATGCCGTGAGACTGTGTTGGGGTATTAATGCAGCCTCCAAGGGCAGCTATTTTTGCCGCAGACTCTTGTTCTATTCTTCCTCTTCATCCTGTGTTTTGTTTATCAGATAACATTCAGCACTTCTGCCCCTCGCTGAGTACCAATTTCCTTGAGTCCCTTGACGATGAACAACGGGAGATTACAAAAGGATGGGGAAGGTTAAATAAAGGAAAAGGAAAAATGTCTGTGTCCACGACGTTAACATTGTGCACCAGGGTTTAGTTCAACATAACTTACCCTCTAGACTAGAGTGGTAGGCACTTACATGTTATTGATTGTTTGAATTATAGGATCAAATATGATGGTGGTTGGGTAATAAATGTCCCGTGGGAGGTGAGGAGGAGAAATGTTTGGTCATGAAATGAAACTGTTTGTTCCATTTGACAACTTCTGACTGTAATAAAGTGGGTAATTTACATTTTCAGTGAAATATAATTAGCGTTCAGTTAGTCTGAATGATTGACTCGAGCTGTGAACCGCCCATGTTTGCTTTTCAGAGATATTTCTGAATTATCAGAGTAAAAAATATATTACATTTTTTTAAAGATTTTAGATTCCTTGTCCTAAACAATTGTGCATATGTATATATTTTCTCTGTCTTATACTAAGATAGACAGAAGAAGCTTTTTACCCATTGTACTAGACTACTTCCTTCTGCATTTAACAAGAAGCAAGTTTAAATCTGATTAGACGTAATTGAAGCATACCATGATTGACCGTGTGCTGTAGCTGCTATTTGACAACAAGCCAGATCTAAATATATCTGTGTTTAATGAACCAACGACAAGCTCAAAAAGAATGACAAGTTGAATTTCTCAAGATATCAAGAGATCAGTCACTTAAATACATTTGCAATGACCGTAACCCCATGACTCTAGTAACAATATTTAAGAAGAATTGAACAATCTTAAAGTCAAGCAACATAAAAAAAATCCCAGCCATCATTTTATCTCTCCTCCTTTTTGACTTTCTGTTTTCAGACATCCCATTCCCCTTTGAATGAGCTCATTCCCAGACACCCCACGCTATCTGACCACACGATCAGTAGAAAATATGTCTCACAAGTCAAACAGACAGTCAAACAGGACAGAAACTGAGCTGCGGTTGACAGTACCAGCTGCACTTATCAATGATTAACTTGCGAATTGACTTCCTCCCAGCATTTTGAAATAATGGTGCTCTGAATTTGTTTTCATTGACAGCAGTTTGCTCAGGAAGAAGTGCTTATTTACAGGAAGTTGTATGTTGTAAATTCAAATTTCCGCTATAAGGAGACAGTGGTTTGTTTTGTATGAAACAGATAGTGACAATAACAGTGTCTCTTGAGGGTTTCTGAACTATGTCCCCTGAAAGTGAGCCGGGCCTTTTTCGTAATAGCCAAATGCTTTTACTGCAACTTCCTTGTCAATATGTGATGTCATGTAGGCCCGAAAAAGACTTTCCCATTGACTTACATTGGGAATGAGACGTCTGTAAATTAGCCGATATTTGTTTAACTTAATCAACTATGCAGTACAAACACTTTATAAAGCCCTTATTTAAATCACAAGGGTTTAAAAGTTGTACAATGCACTAAAAGCCAAATCCAGAGTTATTTTCTCTCGATTGCTTTGAGTGAGTAGAGATTGCCCATTATGCTGTGGACTGGAGGATTAAGGAAATGTTGGCTTTATGCATCACTGAGCAACTTTGATAGGATTGAATAGATTTCCGCCTCCAACGCTGTATCCAGTTCTCTCTATGCATCCATGCTCTAAACTCTCTTAAAATATAGCACTCTCTGGGAACTGGTTGTAATCACAAGACTTCACTGTAAGTCTAAAAAACACCAACAAATTCAGCCTTCCTCTGCAAGCATGAAGTGCTTTTAATCTGATCCCACGAGCCAAGCAGCGAGGTCCAATCCTCCACATTTCATCGAGGTGGCCGACAAGTGGGAAGTGGAAAGTGCCTGAGAGAGTGGAGCTCAGGCGTCACATCGTATTACTTGAGGAACCGTCAGCTAGGTCAACTCATCTGTGTCTGCTTCTCTTTCCCCGGCTGCACTAACTGTCTCTCTTGGGACAGACCTACGCGCCGACCTCGCAAAAAAATATTGTCAGGCGTTGAGGATGGGTCATCGTGTGAGCTGTGTGTGAACTCAGCTCATCATTTACACACCAGTTGGCAGAAAGCATGTGAAGGCTGCGGGTAATCCTGCTGTCATCTAAAGGCTGCCGCTACAGGCTGATTTCCTCCCTCAAATCCCTGGCAGAAGCTTACGGGTGTGATCACACCTACACTGTAAAAGTTTACTTTCCTGCAGTTATGTGATATTTCTCTCGACCTACATTCCATCGGGTTTCCACTAGTTCACGAATAGTTAAACCAGGATATATTCGGTTGGCAACTTTTGCTAAGCTCTTCTATCTCTTTGGCACTAAATGTCTACATAAAAAGGGCTACCATCTCTTACCCCTGTTGTGAATAAATCATTCATCTTTCACTATTGAATTATTGAACATACAACATATGACGGTAGCCAAAAGGGATGGTAACTTTTTGTGGGCTTTGCTGAAAGTGCATGCTGGGTTATCTTTTGAAACTGCTTTCATATATAATGTCTCTTATATTCACTTGCCTCCACTGAGACTGGATTCTTCTGCTGTGTTTTTGCATGGGTCAATGCCGTCGTGTGTGAAGTTCAATCTACTCTCTTGAATCTCCACTTAAAGAGGCTGGAGGTGTTGAATGGGTAGTCATCCATAAGCATGGCTTTCACAGCCATAAATCCACATTTGCACACACAGTACAAAATCAATACCAGAGAAGAGAATTGTACAGATCTTTTGACGAGACCAAAGCCACAGAACAGGTAACCTTTTCACCAAGTTTATCAATAGCTTGCTGTTATTCTGGTGGAAAAGGTTACTAAAGTACGTTTTAAAAGTTACTTTAATGCAGATTTAGGAGGAATAGGTCGGACATTTAGATTTTGAATTCATGTCGGATTATTATTTTGTTTGTTTACTTTATTCATTAAAGTGAAATATTATTCAAACAGTTGAAAAGTAATTTCCCCTTCCATTTGGATCATAATGGATTTTTAAATAGGGTGGGGTGCAAAGCAGATGCAGATGATATAAATGTGTCAGGGAACAGAGATTTTATCCCGTATGGTTTACCCCATGATATCTATCTGTTTAATATTTCTGGGTGTATTAGGGACTGGTGGGAACTGATGCGAATCAATGAGCAGGGATTGATTTATTTCATTTGATTGTTATACGAAGTACTTTGATTTGGCATTCAAAATTAAAAAAAATGTATAAAGAAAAGTCTCTTTAATATTTTTCCAATTTCTCAGTTTATTTTCCACATTGATTCGATTTATTCCCCTAAATGAGACTGTGGTATTGAATTACGTCTTGTGTTTTAAGAGGACATATCATTCTCATTTTCAGGTTCATATCAGTATGTAGTGTCTCTACTTTAAAGAGTCCTCTCCTGCTGATGTTCAGGTGTATATCAGTATGTAGTGTCTCTACTTTAAAGAGTTCTCTCCTGCTGATGTTCAGGTGTATATCAGTATGTAGTGTCTCTACTTTAAAGAGTCCTCTCCTGCTGATGTTCAGGTGTATATCAGTATGTAGTGTCTCTACTTTAAAGAGTCCTCTCCTGCTGATGTTCAGGTGTATATCAGTATGTAGTGTTTCTACTTTAAAGAGTCCTCTCCTGCTGATGTTCAGGTGTATATCAGTATGTAGTGTCTCTACTTTAAAGAGTCCTCTCCTGCTGATGTTCAGGTGTATATCAGTATGTAGTGTCTCTACTTTAAAGAGTCCTCTCCTGCTGATGTTCAGGTGTATATCAGTATGTAGTGTCTCTACTTTAAAGAGTCCTCTCCTGCTGATGTTCAGGTGTATATCAGTATGTAGTGTCTCTACTTTAAAGAGTCCTCTCCTGCTGATGTTCAGGTGTATATCAGTATGTAGTGTCTCTACTTTAAAGAGTCCTCTCCTGCTGATGTTCAGGTGTATATCAGTATGTAGTGTCTCTACTTTAAAGAGTCCTCTCCTGCTGATGTTCAGGTGTATATCAGTATGTAGTGTCTCTACTTTAAAGAGTCCTCTCCTGCTGATGTTCAGGTGTATATCAGTATGTAGTGTTTCTACTTTAAAGAGTCCTCTCCTGCTGATGTTCAGGTGTATATCAGTATGTAGTGTCTGTACTTTAAAGAGTCCTCTCCTGCTGATGTTCAGGTGTATATCAGTATGTAGTGTCTCTACTTTAAAGAGTCCTCTCCTGCTGATGTTCAGGTGTATATCAGTATGTAGTGTCTCTACTTTAAAGAGTCCTCTCCTGCTGATGTTCAGGTGTATATCAGTATGTAGTGTCTCTACTTTAAAGAGTCCTCTCCTGCTGATGTTCAGGTGTATATCAGTATGTAGTGTCTCTACTTTAAAGAGTCCTCTCCTGCTGATGTTCAGGTGTATATCAGTATGTAGTGTCTCTACTTTAAAGAGTCCTCTCCTGCTGATGTTCAGGTGTATATCAGTGTGTAGTGTCTCTACTTTAAAGAGTCCTCTCCTGCTGATGTTCAGGTGTATATCAGTATGTAGTGTCTCTACTTTAAAGAGTCCTCTCCTGCTGATGTTCAGGTGTATATCAGTATGTAGTGTCTCTACTTTAAAGAGTCCTCTCCTGCTGATGTTCAGGTGTATATCAGTATGTAGTGTCTCTACTGGGACATGTCTCCATGCTTTAATGTTGGAAAAGCTCTTTATTTTTCTCATACTGTCTGTGCTGCAGCACCTCTTTTCACCCTCTGTCTGAAACCAGAGAAGTCTGCTCTGATTGGTTAGTTGGCCGGCTCTGTTGTGATTGGTCAACCGCTTAGAGATGTCCCGCCTCTTAGCCTATCACGTACAATGTGTTGGAGCACTAGTGCATAACATTAACACCAACATCATATGAACCTTTGGACTTATATTTGGATATTCAAAACTGTTCATATTTGTATATACTTCACCTGTTGTTGATATTTGATTATATACTGTTACTTACATTCTTTATTTTATATTCTTATTTGTACTTGTGTGAACTCTTACCTGATTCTGATAAATCTTCATATGTTTTAGATTATATTGCCCTACACTTTCTATTGGCCCCAGGACCCCAAAGGGTTTAATTTGGCGCTGATTAGATTTGTGTTAAAGTGGATACTGAATGTCAGAGAGTGTGTATTCCACCAGGAGGACTGCAGTTTCTCTGAGACTATGAAAGCCTGTCAGATCCCTGCAGGATAATAAACTCATTGGTCCCTCACACCAGGGAACACTCATCCAGCGCCACATTGTCCATATTGACACATATAAGAAGCCCTCTGCAAATCTAAACGAGCTCAAAGAGACAATAAATATTCCTCTGCACCATATGCCTCAGGGGAAGAAACCAAAACCTGTTCAATGAGCCTCATCTGCAGCCCTCCCTACTGTACGGTTTAAAATGTAAAATGCATGTCCTTGGGAATCTTTAAATGACAGTGTGAGAGCCCTAATTACAGCTAACCACGTGTCTAATTGGCAATTCCCATCCTAATGAATTATCTCTATGACTCCCGTTGTGAATCATATACCAAACAAGCACTGAATCTTAATTAAAATGAGTCTGTTTTCATGGAGATTACAGAACAGTCTATGTGGGGATGAAACTATTCCAAAACTAAAGTCAACATTATTTGAAATTCTCAATAAGCAGTTGTGGAAAGTAACAAAGTATTTACTCAAGTACAGTAAGTTTGAGGTACCTGATTACTTGAGTATTTCCATTTTAAGGTACTTTGTACTTCTACTCCCCTACATGTATTTAATACCTGTAGTTACTTCTCAGATGTGGATGAATGATGTGAAATATAACCAAGTGTTAAATCAGACTTTAGTTCCACCTGGAGTAAATCCACAAGCTACCCTGCAGTATACAAAGTCCTTCAAACTAGCTGCACCTTCACCAGCTTTGAGAACACTTTCATGATCAATCATTATAAAACATATCATATCTATTATTCTGAAATGGACCAATCTGCACAATGACTACTTTTACTGTCGCTACTTTCACTATATTTTGATGAGAATACTTTTCTACTTTTACTTGAGGAACAGTTTGAATGCAGGACTTTTACTGTAACAGAGTATTCCTACACTCTGGTACTTCTACTTTTACTCAAGTACAAGATCTGAGTACTTCTACTTTTACTCAAGTACAAGATCTGAGTACTTCTACTTTTCGTCAAGTACAAGATCTGAGTACTTCTACTTTTACTCAAGTACAAGACCTGAGTACTTCTACTTTTGCTCAAGTACAAGATCTGAGTACTTCTACTTTTACTCAAGAACAAGATCTGAGTACTTCTACTTTTAGTCAAGTACAAGATCTGAATACTTCTACTTTTACTCAAGTACAAGATCTGAGTACTTCAACTTTTACTCAAGTACAAGATCTGAGTACTTCTACTTTTCGTCAAGTACAAGATCTGAGTACTTCTACTTTTACTCAAGAACAAGATCTGAGTACTTCTACTTTTAGTCAAGTACAAGATCTGAGTACTTCTACTTTTAGTCAAGTACAAGATCTGAGTACTTCTACTTTTACTCAAGTACAAGACCTGAGTACTTCTACTTTTACTCAAGTACAAGATCTGAGTACTTCTACTTTTACTCAAGTACAAGATCTGAGTACTTCTACTTTTACTCAAGTACAAGATCTGAGTACTTCTACTTTTACTCAAGTACAAGATCTGAGTACTTCTACTTATACCCTTGCCACACAAGGACGAAAACGGTCCAGTTCTCTATCAGATAGACGGTTCGGCCACACAAGGCCGAAACGGAAATGCAGATAACGATAATGGGTCCCTGGGTGGGTAAATCCATTATACAGGACTGTCTCAGAAAATTAGAATATTGTGATAAAGTTCTTTATTTTCTGTAATGCAATTAAAAAAACAAAAATGTCATACATTCTGGATTCATTACAAATCAACTGAAATATTGCAAGCCTTTTATTATTTTAATATTGCTGATTATGGCATACAGCTTAAGAAAACTCAAATATCCTATCTCTAAATATTAGAATATCATGAAAAAGTATACTAGTAGGGTGTTCAACGAATCACTTGAATCGTCTAATTAACTCGAAACACCTGCAAGGGTTTCCTGAGCCTTGAAAAACACTCAGCTTGGTTCAGTAAACTAAATCACAAGTATGGGGAAGACTGCTGATCTGACTGCTGTCCAGAGGACCGTCATTGACACCCTCCATCAGGAGGGTAAGACACAAAAAGACATTTCTCAAAGAGCAAGCTGTTCACAGAGTGCAGTTTCAAAGCACATCCACAAAAAGTCTGTTGGAAGGGGGAAATGTGGCAGGAAACGCTGCACAACCAAGAGAGATGACCGCAGCCTTAACAGCATTGTGAAGAAGAGTCGCTTCCAGAATTTGGGGGAGCTTCAAAGACAGTGGACTGAAGCTGGAGTCCAGGTATCAAAAGTCACTGTTCACAGACGTGTCCGGGAAATGGGCTACAATAGCCGTATTCCCATGGTCAAGCCACTTCTGAACTCAAGACAACGGAAGAGGCGTCTGACTTGGGCTAAGGAAAAGAAGCACTGGACAGTTGCACAGTGGTCCAAAGTCCTCTTTTCAGACGAAAGCAAGTTTTGTATTTCATTTGGAAGTCAAGGCGCCAGAGTCTGGAGAAAGGCTGGAGAGGAGCAAAATCCAAGTTGCTTGAAATCCAGTGTGAAGTTCCCACAGTCAGCGATGGTTTGGGGAGCCATGTCAGCTGCTGGTGTTGGTCCACTGTGTTTCATCAAGCCCAGAGTAAATGCAGCTGTGTACCAAGAGATTTTAGAGCACTACATGCTTCCGTCTGCTGAAAAGCTCTATGGAGATGAGGAATTCATTTTCCAGCATGATCTGGCACCTGCCCACAGTGCCAAAACCACCAGTAACTGGTGTACTGACCATGGCATTACTGTCCTCGATTGGCCTGCAAATTCCCCTGACCTGAACCCCATAGAGAATATGTGGGGTATTGTGAAGAAGAAGCTGAAAGACACCAGACCCAACAATGCTAATGAGCTAAAGGCCGCTATTGAAGCATCCTGGGCATCCATAACACCTCAGCAATGCCAAAGGCTGATTGCCTCCATGCCACGCCGCATTGATGCAGTAATCCGTGCAAAAGGATTCCCAACCAAGTACTGAGTGCATTAATGGACATTTTCAAATGTTTGATTGTGTTTTGCTGTTATAAATCTTTTTTTTTTACTTGGTCTGAGGAACTATTCTAATTTTTTGAGATAGGATTTTTGAGTTTTCTTCAGCTGTATGCCATAATCAGCAATATTAAAATAATAAAAGGCTTGCAATATTTCAGTTGATTTGTAATGAATCCAGAATGTATGACATTTTTGTTTTTTTAATTGCATTACAGAAAATAAAGAACTTTATCACAATATTCTAATTTTCTGAGACAGTCCTGTATAGAGTCGTTATTCATTTGTTTTAAAGCTCAATAAATAACAAAGAAGACCTTTGACCGGCACTTTTCTAATTTTGTCCTGAAGATTTAAACTTTACATGTTGACCGGCGAAAAAAAATCTAACTGAAACTCTGCCGCACGGTCCCCTCGTTCCTGGGAAGAGGCGGAGAGGTGGGTGTTTTTCCTCTGCTGGTGGACTACCGGAGAGAATTACAGCGAGGGAGCACACGCTTGCCTCGGGGAGGGAGAAAAAGAGCCACAGCGGAGAATAAACAGAAGGGCAACCATGGCAACCATGCGCGGGAAGTCTTCTTCACTGCTTTTGTGGCAGGATACAGCGCCACTTACAGGCCTGGCATATGTACCACAGCGTCTCCAGCGCTTTCGAGCGGTCTCGTGTGAACGGACACGTTTCTGGTGCCTGTTGCGTGTGGACGGAAGACTTTTTTGATAACGATTGCTTATCCGTTATCGTTTTCGTCCTCGTGTAGCAAGGGCATTATACTCAAGATCTGAGTACTTCTCCCCCTCTGTCTAGAAGCAGTAAGAGACAGTAAAGTTAATGCAGAATCATTTGGTTTAGTGGGTGTTTGCTCTTTTGATTTGATTTAAACACCTACTCTGTCTTTTCAGTCACGCTCGCTCACAGGTGGGTGCGTTTGACCTGTCTGAGTATTTGAGCAAATCTCTTTACTCGTCACAGACAATGGCCATGACTCCACACTCCCACAACCTCTCCTCCACCGGAATAAACAGAGGCTGGTTTAACACATTGATGTTATTATTTTAGATATTTTAAAAGGTAGATCTATTATCTCTAGATGCTTCTAGCTTTCTTTTTTAACCATATATTCCTTAAGTTACTAGTTTTTTTTACTTTACTTCAAATATTGTTGCATTACTTTTGACAATTTAAACATTTGTCCAATACTTTTAGCTTATAATTTTCTATTGATATTATTTTTTTAGCTAATTATTTCAACGATTAAGTCATTACGTTTAGCCCCCGGTTTAAACTTCTATTATTGGTCGCTAAATGGTTTCTACACACTCTTATAAAACTCCAACATGTTGTTTTCAGGTGTGTTACAGTTGACATAATGTTAATATGAGGATATCATTTCAATTCTCTTTTCCCTTGTGTTTGTGAATTTGGCCTGCGTTGTCTGAGGTATAAGATATATATATATATAATGTTTTAAAATAAGATTGACAAATTGTGTTTATTAGCCTTCCTTGGAGAGGATATAATCTACATAATTGTTTTCCCTTGTGTTTGTGAATTTGGCCTGAGTGGTCTAGAGAAAAGCTTTAATATAAGACTTAGTTTTTCAGCCTTCCTTGGGGAGTTGGCACAGACGTAAATCTATCCGTCCATTGTCAATAACATGACCTCTGTGACTTAATCCTTTGTCAACCAGCTCAAAACACATTCTCAATTACACTATATCACACAATGATACCCGGGATCCACTTCCTCCCATCATTTCATTATCTTCCTCAGGAACACTTAACTCCCTCGTGCTCCACAGTGCTTCAACGTTCATATCAATAATGCACTGAGGGAACAACATCTGATTGGCAAGATGGAGGATTAATCAGATTATCAATACTCCAATGAGCCGCCTATCTTCATTATGGCTACTGAGGCAGAACAATGATCAATTGACTCTTAATTGAGTTCATATTATAGCGGGAGCACTGGAAATATCAGAATGAGCTCTGGCATCATAAACCCAGCCGCTTTTAATCAAACTATTCATATCTTACACTTCACTGTAACTCTTATTCATGTATTTTACACCTGTGTTATTCTATATATATATAATTCCATAAATCAAATGTATTATTATTATTATATTTTAAACGCAAAGACAATATATTTTATTGTGTTTGCTGTTAAATGACTGTTTTGAAATACCGTTTAATAATCTGATTCTGCTGAACTGACTCTGAAGGCCCTTGATGTTTTTTATTTTTTGCAAAGCACTTTGAATTGCCTTGTGTTGAAAGATGCTGTCTAAATAAACTTGCCTCGCCTTGAGATAGTGGAAGTGGCTCTTGATGAATGAAGGGATGGGTGTTTACTTTTCCCATTTTGAATAAGGAATGTAATGCAACACACTGTTGGGAAATTGGAAACTAACTTGAATGAATGAATAATTTAGGGGAATTGAGCAAAACACCAGGCTGTAAAAACTCATATTCAAACTACTTCAAAATCTGCTCAAAGATTGTAGGTCTGTGAGAGACTTTCTCTGACCCCAACCATGTTGTAGGAGCCAAACTGCTTGTTTTGCCATTGCTTATTATTTCTATTATTATCTTCACACTACAAAATCTTGAAATCTTGCCAAGTATATTAGTCTAATATCTAGTCAGAGTATAAGACACAATAAGTTCAGAAGTAACACTGCAGTGAGATATCAGGTCTTGTTTTTAGACAATGCATCATCGAGTCAAGTCAAAAGAATCTTATTTTGAGTCGTATCTCAGATGAAACATTTCTAACATCAGAAAACAGAAAACTTTTGAGCATGTGCGGCTTATATTGTAACACAACATTTCCTGAATCTGTTCAAATATAGTTCAAAATGAGTTCTCCCAGCTAATTAGAAGATCAGATTTATCTGAATATCCCTTCTTATTTCAGGACATCTTACCAAGCTAATGTTCACTTTTTCTATTGGCAGATTTTTTAACTTATTTCACATTTTCCTAATTGTTTCACTCGTTTTTGGAGCAGCTTTTTTTCCAGTGGATTTCTGTTTGCACCTCGTTTAATTCTTATTGGTTATCACTTCCGGCAATTGTCACGTGAGTGTGGTTTATTGGTTTTTAGCTCACCTGTTAGATGCCGGTTTTGGGTGTATGACAAAGAGGAGAGGGTGAATTGCTCCGGAGTTAGATATTGTTTGTTTTTGTGTCGTTATTACAACACCATGAACTCTAAATGACTACGGTAGGGGTGTCAAAACTACGGCACGGCGGCCAAATGTGGCCCGCGGGACATTTTGACTCCGCCCTCAGCGAATTCCAAAAGTATAATGGAATACGGCCCACAAATGAAACTTGAGCTTTTCTTGTATTGTACTTCTTAAATATATCTGTACACATATATTGCACAGTAGTGTTCATGTGTTAATAAGCCCCATTTACAATAAATTCAGTCAATTCAATTTGAAAATATGTTCTAACAAATCTAAGTCAATAAGAAAAAAGTCCAATAACTTATATACATAACAACCTTGAAATAGACCCTTCATATTTCCTCTTATGAGAATCAATCTGGGGCTCCTGTTGTGCTGAGGGGTGAGCTGCTAACACATTAAATGAAACTCTCTGGAGAGCTGGGGCTGTTGTATCAAACATAATTAACCTACATTTGATTGATTTTGCTTACTTATAACTTAACAGCGAAGAGCAAGTTGTAGCCTCTCAGCGGCATGGGGAGTTTTTGCCGCTGCACATGTCCTGAACAGTGAATATGAATTGTTACCATCTAACCGGAGATACAGGGTCCCACGACTAAACAACGTGAGACTGAAGCTCTCCTTTGTGCACCAGTCGATCCTACACACTTAGATCCGAAGTCAAATATACGTTAGAGGGTCTGGAACAAGTCGGTTTTTTTGTGATTGCTAATTATTAGTTTTCCCTTGTATCATGTCTTAATAATTGTTCGATGTTACAAATGGAGCTGCTGTGATGCAAGAGAAATGTCAGACTTGATCTGAAAGTGATATATTATTGTATATTTAGTGAGAATGCACAACAGTATTTGTTAACTTCACCAAACAGCACTGTGAGGGAAGGGTTAAGGGGCGAGATAATGACGGAGAGCAGGTGCGATGTGTTTGTAAAATGAAGGACGAAGGTGAATTATGTTTCAAAGTCAGAGCAGCTGTAAGGTCCACGGGCGAGGTCAAGCGTAGTTACAAGAAACACAGTTCATCGTCCGGTCAGGGAAATTAATTAAGCGTGATTTAAATTCATCACAGTCTTCGTATCCACTGGTAATGGAGCTGTGTCCTCTTTGTGGAAGGAACAACATCTAGGCATCTTTATGTGGAGGTTGTTCCTGCATCCCGTTTGGGCTTTATCTCTTTGCTGTTTGAATGTCTTTGAGGTCATGTTGGATCTTATCGTTGTCAGTTATCGTCTTTATGGTCAGTTAGCATATATCTGAAGTCATGTTGTGTCCCTGTGTTCAGTTTCTGTCGCTTTGTAGTGGCTTTGCATCTCCTAGAGGTCATTTACTATACAACATAGACGTATACATATATGTGGATGTTGTTCATATCAATCTTTTGTGGTTTTAACCCCACAGAGGAGCAGTGGACCGTGTGGAGTGATGTATTTAGATATCATTCTCTGGCACAAAAACAAATGCATTACTGTGTTTGTCACTTGAACTGTTTCTGCTCCTACTTAGAGCAGCTTATGATACAGCTTTAATCTCAGGGTGCACTACATGTGCCATGGTGGTTCCAGACCAATGTGTCTGCAGGTGGCCATGCGGGGGCCTGTTATTGATGAGAAAGGGGGCACACTTAATGCTGGACAAGGGCTCAAAAACAGTGTTAACATTTTTAACATTTCAGTAAAGTCATAGCGCACAAAAAAACTAAAAATACCATTATTGTTTTCTGACTTTGTAACGATTTTTGTTTCGTTACACCTTATCTTTGACCTCAATGCAGTTTGGGATAATAAATACTTTACTTATGCAGCCAAAGGCTGTTTTTATTGTATTTCTTAATATGTGTTGGTGTTCGTTTTTAGAAACATAATTTGTTAAACTAATCTAATTTAGATTCATCCATCCATCCATCCATCTTCTCCCGCTTATCCGTGGTCGGGTCTCGGAGGTAGCAGTTCCAGCAGAGAGCCCCAAACGTTCTTTTACCTGGCCACATCAACCAGCTCTGACTGGGGGGTCCCAAGGCGCTCCCAGACCAGCGAAGAGATATAATCCCTCCACCTGGTCCTAGGTCTACCCCTCGGTCTCTTCCCAGCTGGACGTGCCTGGAACACCTCCCTATGGAGGCGCCCAGGTGGCATCCTAACTAGGTGCCCGAACCACCTCAACTGGCTCCTTTGGACGCAGAGGAGGAGCGGTTCAACTCTGAGTGCCTCCCTGATGACCGAACTTCTCACCTTATCCCTAAGGGAGACGCCAGCCACCCTGCGGAGAAAACACATCTCGGCCGCTTGTTGTAATTTAGATTCAATTTATTTAAATACATTACTGAAAAAAAGAACATTGCTGTAATCTTAAACCCAGGTTACAGCACAGTATCAGTTGCTACACTATGGTTTCAGATTACCCTATGTTTGTACTCCTGACTCTTTTATGGTGTTTTATTGTATTGCTTTTATTGTATTTGTACTGTCTTTTGGTTGTATTTCACGTTGTATAATGTCTTTTATACTTTTCTGTCATTTTTATTATCTTTTACACTGTCATTAATGTTGGTTCCTGTGATATTGGGCTTTATAAATAAACGTTGAATTAATTTCATTTGAAAATTCAATTCACTTTTGGAGGGGGGCCACAGGGGGGTCCAAGCACAGAGTTACCCCCCTAGAACCGCCCATGCTTCATGCGTAATGTTGTTACCCCAGTGCAAATTGACAGGCTCTCTCTAGTTGCTATAACTTTGCCAACTTACCTATCGACGCTGATCACACACAGGGTCATGATGGAGGCAGTGCAGCACATTACATCCATGGCGATGAAGATGTTGCAGAACACCTCTCCAAAAAGCCACTTCCCCCCGGTGAGGTCTGTCACTATCACAAAGGGCATCACCACGATGGCTACGGAAAGGTCGGCCACTGCCAGAGAAACCAGAAGGTAGTTTGAAGGTTGCCTCAGCTTCTTCACCACGCACACCGCGATCACCACCAGCGTGTTGCCCATAACGGTGACCGCTGTGATGATGGCCAGCATCACCCCGATGATGATCTTCTCCGGACGCCCGAAATCCTGCAGCTGTTCCCCGCAAGACTCGTTCCACATGGCCGTGGGACCGACGGTGGTGAAGGCGTCGTACAGAAGCTGCAGAGAGCCATTGATAACTTCGGAAATGTCCTCCTTCTTGGTAAAAGTGAGCTCAATTCCCGAAGTATTGAACATCACGACGACGTTATCCCGCATGGGTAGCAAGGGACGCCTCGCAAGTGCACTCCAATTACGCGCATATTTGGATGAGTGGAACCTGGTGCCTGTCCAGCGGTGTTAGACGGAGGCTGTTGCAGCAGCTGCTCCACATCACAGTTGCCAACAACTCACTGAGATGTCTTGGCTGTTTAAGAATGAGCTGCATACTCCATCCCTACAGGGAAATCCAAAACTATATATATATTTCTTTTAAGTTACACCATCAAATCATAGCTGCTCCGTGTGTGCTTGTTTCCCGAGCTCAGTAACCGGACAAATGAGGAGTATTTGGGGAGTTGCGCTGTGCAAACCGCACCTATCCATGTGACGCATCACTGAGGCGCACAGCCCACCGACTGGAGAGGAAGCATGAAGGACACGGCAGAGGTTTCAAAGTGGAGCTCCAAGCGTGCAAAAGCATGAATAATTTCATCGTTTTTTTGTACATTCTGGCACAGGATTTGTAGTCTCCAAACTCACCACCTGACAACTCAATTTAGAATATAGTCATCTTCCAGTTACATGATGTGTATTTGTTCTGTGCAATCGTATCATTTTACGTTCTATTACCACAAGTATCTCACACAATATACCAATGTATCTCCTCCTCCTTTTTGGACACATACAGTAAATGTTACATGTGACGGATGTTTGTTTGAAAACCCTTTAAGCCTTTTTGGAGAAACACAAATAGTGCAGCAAAGTTTGCTTTTAAAAAAAGAAATCCCAGATTTTAAGGGAGCTCCAAGCGTGTAAAAACATGAATCATTAATTTTTTGTCAGGCACAGGATTAACTCTCCAAACTCCCCACCTGACAACAAAATTTAGAATATTTACTCATCGTAGAAAAACTGTTACACGATGGGGTTTTCTGTGAAGTCCTATCATTTTAACGTTTTCTATTTCTATTACCACAAGTATCTCACACAATATACCACTGTATATCTCCTCCTCCTTATTAGGACACCCATGTGACAGATGTTTGTTTAAAACCCCTTCAAGCCTTTTTGGGGAAACATAAATAGTGCAGGAAAGTTTGCTTTTATAAAAAGAAATCCCAGATTATAAGGGAGCTCCAAGCAAGTAAAAACATTAATAATTGAATGTGTTTCTTTACATTTGGGCACAGGATTCCCTCTCAAAACTCACCCCCGGACAACTTCATTTACAATATTCACTCATCGTAGAAAAGCAGTTAAACGATGGGGTTTTCTTCTGTGAAGTCCTATCATTTTAACGTTTTCTATTTCTATTACCACAAATGTCTCACACAATATACCACTGTATATCTCCTCCTCCTTTTTGGACACATACAGTAAATATTACTTGTGACAGATGTTTGTTTGAAAACCCTTTAAGCCTTGTGTTGTGTTCGAAAGCTGTTACCGTGCATGGTGTTCGCGGGCACATTTTGACCCATGATTTAACTTAGTCCAAAACACTCAAAAATAATGACTATCATCCAATATTGTTTTAACTACATCATAACTAACTTGTTATGCATTCATAACCGTACAATCCTAATTGTATTGTATGGCCCCCAAACACATTACACCACATATTGCACACGTGCATGTGTGAGTTCAGGTTCAAGTGTTAGTGTACATATTCTTTGAGAAAGGTCGAGTTCCCGTGGGGGGAGGGGGGCAGAGGGAGGGGAGGGGGCCAGAGGGAGGGGAGACCAGGTGCATGTTGCGAAAAATGATAGTTAGGAGTGGATGAAATTTGAACCAGAGTGACCCACAACAATGCTGCTGGGTCTCCCCAGACCCCAACACCAAATTATACACTTTTTTTTTAGAGACCTTCAGACTTGGCAAAAATTGTCAAAATCAGTTTTGTAGTGTTTGCTGTTGTGGAGGATATCATGAAGCCATGTTGCAATAAAAAAAACTAGAGCATAGTTATTATATCATTTTAACTTGCAACATAAGGGTTAAGACTTTTTTGGAGAAACATAAATAGTGCAGAAAAGTTTGCTTTTATAAAAAGAAATCCCAGATTATAAGGGAGCTCCAAGCGAGTAGAAACATGAATAATTGAATGTGTTTCTTTACATTTGGGCACAGGATTCCCTCTCAAAACTCACCCCCTGACAACTTCATTTACAATATTCACTCATCGTAGAAAAGCAGTTACACAATGGGGGTTTCTTCTGTGCAGCCATATAATTAACGTTTTCTATTTCCAAAGATATCTCACACAACATACCACTTTATATCTCCTCCTCGTCATCGGACACACACAGCACATGTTAGATACTGTATGTTTGTTTAAAAACCCTTATCTTTTTAGATTCGCGACATGCCCTTTAATTTGTCCTTTAATCTTTATTTATTTTATATTATATTGTTTTATGTATTTTTATTTATTTTATAGGTTTTTATTTATATTGTTAGTTAATAGTGTTATGCAAACAATCTCTTTTAAATTACTACAATTCTACAATTATTTTTCTATTATTTTATTGGAGAAACACAAATCGTGCAGTAAAGTTTGCTTTTTTTTAAAAGACCTATATTTTCCCACACATGCATCTCGGATTCAAAGCAGACACAGGAAATGGTCCTCATGGCATTTTGCCAGCGCTTCTAACAAGCACGAAAAAGCAAAGCTGTCTATAAATATAACGTCTCAGTGAAAGTCCACTCTGTTGTAAATGCCTTGATTTTGTGCCGAAGCCTTTCTTGGTTGCCTTGGCTCCTCAGACGTACGCTCTGAAGACAAATGAACAGAGAGTCGATGGGAACATGCGGGAAAGCGTCCCAGGGTTTTGGCTGCTTGCATCAGGCCGAAACATCTGTGCTGTGTTTGTTCCCCCCCGGCTCCGTTCTTCTTTCCATTTTGTTCTCATTTCTTCTCTTTTTCCATTTATTCAATTTTTATTAATTTGTTTCCTTTTCGGTCCTTCTTTCAATGTTTTCATTTTCTCAAATTCTTACCAATTTTTTCTATTTCTTTTCCAAATGTTCTCAATTTTATTTGTGCCCTTTTTTCCAACTATTATCCCTTTTTTCATTTTTTCCCCCTTTTTTCGCTTTTCCCCTTTTTAAAATGTTTCAAAATGTTTCCCTTTTTTCCTATTATTTACATACTGTATATGAGCATCGTACATTTTTGTATACAAAGAAAGTTGACATCAGGGGTGGACATCTAAAGTAATAAAAAATTAATTTATTAAATAAATAAAGAAGTTATATAAATTCAGTTAAATATTTCAGATAAAATATTTGTTAAATACACAATGTACAATGTCTTCATCCTGATGTACTGTTCGTCCTGTTTTCTTTTTTTTTAAAGACCAAAACCTTCTAGGATACATTCAGTCATAGAATAAATGACACACAGTTTCTTCTTTTAAATTACAAAAAGTACAAGAATATTCAATATCAAGTCTAAAGGTTGTGTACAATTTTGAATTAAACCTAATTTCTTTCCCCAAAAATGTGTTTCCAATGAACTACATTTCTTTCCAGTTGATCTCTCCATACCGTGAAGCCCATAATCTCCCTTCAGTTGCCCTAACACTTTGTATGCCATAATGTTCCCCTGGCTCTGTGCTGTTTCCCACAATGCCCTTAGAGCCTGTCATCACTGCCCCTCCCCCTCCATCTCACACGCTAGCCGTGGCCTTTTAGTCACCACTACCTCCTGCTCCGTCAGACCGACAGGTCAGTGATGATTGTCACATCGCATTACCGCCACTGACCCTCCGCTGTCCTACTTACACTCATGATATTACCTAAGAAGTCAGAGGAGATTTGAGGCAACTTCTCAGGGCTTATGCCAAGCAACCTGCCAGCATGTGGGCATCTCTCAGGCCCTCTGAGGGTCTTGTAATGAGAACGGTTTAATAGGTACAGATTACACCTGCTTTTGGAGCAATAGAGTGATGCAGGATATGGTTTATTGGGAGTCTTAAAGCAATCTGCAGATGTTTAAAGGTAGGCAGTAGTCTAAATTAACTAAGTACATGTACTCAAGTATTGTTCTATACTTTGAGCTACTTGTTCTTGAGTATTTTCTCATTTAGCTACTTTGTACTTTTAGTCTACTTCAGCTCAGAGGCAAATAGTGTACTTTTCCTCCACTACATGTATTTAATACCTTTAGTTACTTTACAGATGTGGATTAATGATGTGAAATATAATCAACTCTTACTGTAAATCAGACTTTAGTTCCACCTGGAGTAAATTAATCAAACCAAAATACTAAATAGGCATGTCCCTGGATTGATGCAGGCTATCGTCATATATTACTCTCTGTTTTATCTCATTCTACTTTAATTACCTGCATTTTACTTGCACCATTTTCTGATTTCTAATATTGTAATATTGTAAACTGCACTGTTAGAAGAGCCTAGGACTTCAGATTGTCATTGCCAACAAGAATGCTGTAGATATTGTGCACATGACAATAAAGCCTTTGAATCTCAAATCTGTGAATCTTGAATCATCCAGTTTTACATTTCACCTGAATTTGTAGCAGCTTGTCAATGACGTCTGGATGTTTACAGGTCAGAAGGTCAGAACACACTGCGTAGGTGTTATCAAAACATGCTGCATTCGACATGACAGGTAAAGCTGTTGACTTGGAGCCTATATATGTTCCTGTGAGATGATCTGACATAATGTTATCGCTCAGTAATCTGAAGTGAAATGTCTTTAGATGTAGATTCATCTGAGGGCAGACGGGGGGAAGGTGTCCCTGATTTCTGGCCATAGGGGACATAAACATTGTTTATCTCGTTGTCCTGGCTGTAAATTGAGGATTTGCGAAATGAACCTTAATAAAGTGTCACCATCAGGCGTGCAGCAGCAAGCGGCTAATTTCATCCAAATGTAATAGAGCTGCAGAATAGGAAAACACATTTGTTTCCAAGTACCAAATGACACGGGGAGTGTTTGTGGTTTTGTGCTGAAATCACTTCTAAATCAAGGCCACATGCGATTACAAAACAAAGAACCAATGTAAGCCATATCCTATTATTAATATAACTGAAATAGGTTTGATTCTGCTTATAAAAAACAAGTTCAGTCAGACAACTCACGTGTTCTTAATGTGTTTATTAGAGCAGCATAGTTGAGTTTGGTGTCTAGGCTCGGGCCTCATCACTCCACAGATTTACAAAGAACATTGAGTGATGATTAGATAACTATCCCCCGAGCCTACAGGTGGAAGCTGGGGTGGTGGGGGGGCAGGCAAGCAGCACGTGAACGCATCAGCAATGTGACAGAGCCGCAGCATTAGCGAGGCAGAGGCAGCAGACCTGGCAGCTTAAAGTTAACAGAGCGGCAAGTTAAAGTGGACCTATCATGCTATATTTGAATAATATAGTGTAGGACCATACCTATATTAGGCATGTTTATACTTTTTATTTTTCAAAATACCAAACAGATCATGCATTTTAGCCATTCCTCATTTCGCTCAATGTAACACTGTCTTTGCATGGGCTGATTCTGTGAGAACAGCACCATCTACAGGCCTGGCATATGTACTACAGCGTCTCCAGCACTTTCCAACTGCAATGTCCGTGGCTGTCTCCTCCTGATTGGTGGAGTTGGCCCAATAGCCGTAGCGCCACTTCTGTGACGTCATAGAAGTGTTCAAATCTGGATCAGTCTGTATCAGATCCGTTGCAGCCCCTTTTTAAGAGATTTGGGTATGGAGGAAAATAGAGAGGGTTGTGTTTTCTGACACTTGGTGAGTTCCCTGGAACACCGGGGACACATATTCATGTATAGAGACGTACAAAAGTGCATTTTGCATGATAGGTCCCCTTTAAGGAGAATGTGTTTGGTTGGTTGTAAGAGAGACGCGCCACGTGTTAATGTATCATTGGTGCCCGAGTTGACTGCCTGAAGTAGCTCGCAGGCTTCGCCCCAGTTATTTTACTCCAGAAGCCAAGCTGTTTCGTCTTAAATCCATTTTAGTCATGTTTTCCCTCAGTGATTGTGCTGTTATGTTAAATGTTTGTTGTTTGTTTTTCATGTATTTTGCTTTGATATTTGTCTATGTTGATGTTACACATGGAGCTGCTGTGATGCATGTCACATTTCAGATTTGATCTGACCAATAAAGTAATATCGTATCGTATCGCAGTCAGTGCGAGGGGTCAGTGGGGCCAATTTGGAGGGAAAGTGCCTGATAGGGATTTTGATCCTTGGGGGAAACTCTGCTTAATCATTTTTGATTAGGTCAAGTTGGTAACAAAGTTGTAAGCTAGGTAACGTTGTCCAAAAGCTGTCCAGTAATTTATGCAATGACTCACTTCAATCAGGTTTAACAATAGTAAAATCCAGAGACTAGAATCTTCCTAAGAGTGCGGGTCGATCACGTTTTACGTTTATAAGTTATGTTTTAATCGCTTGGCATTATAGCTCGGTGCCCACTCTCAACCCGCCCCCAGTAATGCTATTCTTATCAATATAGACTCTGAGAGGGCATTAAAGCCGGTCTCAATTGCCTCTTTTTTGTTATTCCAAAAATATCTCAAAAGTGTGTCTTTTACCAGATATGGGCTTTTGTTTTGAATGATCCTTTGGTCGTTCAGTCAGGTAAAAACAGCAAAAGACAAAAATGCATTCAAGGTTCAAGGCTTTTATTGGTCATACGTCATTTGGTCATGGTCATTGCGGTCGCTTTTCTGTTTACTAAAGAAAGAAATACAATTGAAACGGAGGCACACAGACAGTCCATTCACAGCTCGCCAATGATTCGTTTTATTCCACCACAGAAAACCAAATTCTAAAAGATGATTAGTGAGAATAAAGAAAGAAGTCATGTATTTCCTAATCAACCCATTAGATATTAGGTCATGCATATTCATTTGAACGAACAACATTGAAAATCCCATTTGCTAATTCATAGCGACAAAGGGCCTTCAGGCTTTGTATCAATAATAGTTTTTGGCTTTTCTTCTGTTAGCAGCTGGTACTCTATAGTGATTAATTTCCAAATCATTGTTAAAGGATAATTAAAGAACGGGTTGTGAACTGCTGTTCCTTCTTACTGGAGTCACGTGTTTCTCCTCACTGAAGCAAAACACTATGTCTGCAGATGACACTAGAAAACAACATGATATCACCTCATCACCATGTTTTCAACATTTCACCGTTCATCTTTTAGGTTTTTTCTATCCGTAATGAATGAAGTGTGTGTCCTTACAGAGAGAAGCTTTTGTCAGAGGATCATTATATTGGAATTAAGAGAAGTATGATGAAAAGAAGAATGGTGTTACTGATGTTGGCGCCTCTGATGTTTGAAGTTACACGACACCTGTGTGTAGGTTTTAGTGCATGTAAATGGTCTGCAAAGGCTAACATCCCTGTGTTCCCTCGGGCGCAGAGTTTAAAATAATGTTGATATCATGTCTGACTGCAGTGTGTTGATCAGCAAGATTTACAGAAAACCCAGAGTGAAGATAAGATCAGATCAAATAAGATACAAATAAAATGAGATTACCCTTTATTCGTCAAAAAAAAAAAAAGAATGTAAAGAAAGTTTATATGAGACTTATGATATGTCATGTAATGATCATATGCTGCAGGTCATCTTTGTATATTGTAATATATTGATTATTGTTTGTTTGATGCTAATGTGGTTACTACTTGTTATACACCACTAATGGATACATCCTTACTCTTAAAGGTCCTATGTCATGCTTTTCCGGTTATTACCCGTCCCCTTGTGTGTCATGAAGCTTTTTCTGCATGTAAACGGTCTGCAGAGTCAAAACCCCACCCTGTAGCGAGTAAAACTCTAACACAGAGAAGACCTGTCTATGCTGCCCCAGAACGCCTCGTTGAGGATTTCTCTTTTTCCATTGTTTTCCTCCTGACTATATTGAGTGACCATACAAAATGCATTGCTTTTTGAGGAAGGAACCGGAAGTGCTAAAAATGCTAACTTATTTCCGGGTTTTTGGACGCGTCACTGCGGTTCTCTATTGTTGAGGTCAACTAGAATACATTTACATTGTTCAACGTTCCAAAATCACACTGGTTTCTCATACAGCATCTCTGTATAGTATGTGTATTCCAGTGACGTGCGGTGAGGTTCATGGATTATATTTTGACCTTCATCAAAATATTCGGTTATTTTCAAAAGCTTTTTTAGTCTGATGCTTCGATTCATTTTAAACAGACCGTTCAACAAAAGGATACCCAACATCTAAATATTGGATTTTTCTTTCTTAGTAAGATCCCATTTTCATTACAATTGTGGTCTTACCTTGACTTGAAGATTAAGTCCACCTTCTGGACAACAATCTCTATTAGTTTGTTGTAAAAGTCCTCCTTATCTTCCTGTAGTTTCAAAAGTCTAGTTTGTTGTTTCAACACAAACATTTCCCAAATTGGGATCAATACAGTAATATCTTATCTTAATTAATTAAGAAATATAACTATTATTAGTGTAGCAGCTGACACCTATTTTCAATATGGATTCATCTACCATCTATTTCTTTAGTTCAATTTTGATCTATAAAAATGTCAAAATAGTGAAAATGTTCACGAGACTTATCAAAGTGCAAGTTTATATCTTTAGATGTTTTGTTTTAGCCTATGTACTGTATGTCTTAATGCTCTTATATGTGACGGGGTGACTTCCATGAAACTAATATTTTATATCTTCCCAACAGACGAGCTGACAGGAAACCTAACACTCTAACAACCACAACATTGCAACATCCTCCACTGAATGCATACGTTTAGCTGCCTTTGGCTTCTTCCACTGACAGGGGGTGTCAGTGAATCTGAAATTGTGGATGGCAAAGACGGCTCATGCAGCCGCATGACTGCATTTCCATTCTCCACGTGGGCATTCACATTTTGTGGAGAGAATTCCCTCTTCTCCTGTAGATACCTGTGGTGGTGGGTGGGATTGTTTGATTATTTAAAATATATTTACATTTGTAATGCCTTCCCAATTATCCCTTTAATTGTTTATAGCCTACTGTATGTTTATTCCATGGATATTTCTGTGTTTTCTGGTGTGTAATATTTGTAATCTTGGGGCCTCTTCTCTTTAACGTCTACATGCTACCACTGGCTCAGATAATGAAGAACAACAAAATAAGTTACCATAGCTATGCGGATGACACACAAATTTACGTAACCATTTCACCAGGAGACTATGCTCCAATTCAAACACTGAGTAAGTGCATTGAACAAATCAATGACTGGATGTGTCAGAACTTTCTCCAATTAAACAAAGATAAAACTGAGGTAATGGTTTTTGGAGCCAAGGCAGAACGTTTAAAAGGTAGCGCTGAGCTTCAGTCTGCAATGTTCAAAACAACAGATAGAGCCAGAAATCTAGGTGTAGTCATGGACTCTGACCTGAGTTTCAACAGTCACATTAAAACAGTTACTAAATCAGCTTACTATCACCTAAAGAACATATCTAGGATTAAAAGACTGATGTCACAGCAGGATTTGGAAAAACGTGTCCATGCTTTTATCTTCAGTAGACTGGACTACTGTAATGGTGTCTTCACAGGTCTCACTAAAACATCTATTAGAAAGCTGCAGCTGATTCAGAGCGCCGCTGCTCGAGTCCTCACTAACACTAAGAAAGTGGATCACATCACTCCTGCTCTGAAGTCTTTACTCTGGCTTCCTGTGTGTCAAAGAATAGATTTCAAAATACTGCTGCTGTTTATAAAGCACTGAATGGTTTAGGTCCAAAATACATTTCTGACCTCCTGCTAAATGATGAACCATCCAGATCTCTCAGGTCTTCAGGGACTGGTCAGCTTTCTGTCCCCAGAGTCAGAACTGAACATGGAGAAGCAGCGTTCAGTTATTATGCTCCAAATATCTGGAACAAACTCCCAGAAACCTGCAGGTCCGCTAAAACTCTTACTACTTTTAAATCCAGGCTGAAGACTTTTCTTTTTGTCGCTGCTTTTAATTGAACTATTCATATCTTAGACTGCACTGTAACTTTTATCCATGTATTTTTTCTTTTAATGTTTCTTTTATTAGCACTTTGAATTGCCTTGTGTTGAAAAGTGCTATATAAATAAACTTGCCTTGCCTAATAAAGATTTCATGGGACACATAAAATTGATTTGTTGATGGGAATTAATGTGAATAAATTAACTCTAGGTTAACGGTACTCTTGCTATCACTACTCACCGACACTATAAACCTTGTCCCTCATGCTAGCCCTGACAACACCGGTAAGCACACCTTCATTTAGGCTGCACTGTAACGTGTCCTGACTTGTAGTGGTTCTCTCCTCCATCTACACTCTTGCCATCTTTGTAAAACGATATCAGACTGGTAATTGACACAGCCATGACTTCTAGTTAAATTCAGTGTGGCCAAAATGAAAAGTTTTGTTAAAATATGCAAGTTCGCGAAAGTCAGTCAGCTTTATTTTCAAAGATTCTACATGTGTTATACATCCAGAAATATCGAAATATCGTTTCCCACAGTGTGACATGTATACATAAAACCAAACAAAAAGGGCCTAGATAAACGTGGTATACATAAAACAAACAAAAAAGGGCCTAGATAACCGGGGTATACAGTTTAAAATGTTAATATATTTAAAGTTTTTAAAGTGCAGTTTCAGTGCAAGTCAGTTGAACGTGCGACCCTGCTGCTGTACTGGCTTGTAGTTTGTTTATAGCATAACGTTAGCATTTCGCTTTTGGCGACTAGATTTATGATTCAAAAATTATAAAACTAGGGTTGACATGTGGAGATTATCCGGCTGAACAAAACGTGATCCCTCTCTTAAATGTGTGTCAACCACAGACCTTATTTCGAGCTATTTTCCAAAATCCTATGGAGAATTTGCATTGGTTTTTCACGAAGGAACCGGAAGAGGTTTACTTCCGGGTTTTACGACGCGTCACTGCGGTTCTCTATGGAATTATGATCAGTGGAAATGGCCATGACATGGGACCTTTAATATCTGGCAGTTACCTCTGTGTGTGATAGATGGCATTACAAGTTTTAGATCCAAAACCAGTTGATGCTGTACTCATACACCCAGTATGTAATGTAACCTTATGAAAAAGCATGTGTACTGATCTAAAAAATAACTATGTGAATGTTTTAAAATGTTATTTTACACACTATCCTGTCTTGTATAGTTCCCCCAAAAAATAATAGGACACATTTTTTTCTTCTGAAACAATGATTAATGTATTTCCTGCAGAGACCAGGTAAAAGCACAAAGTCAACTTAATCACCTTATTATTCCTCTGAGAGCATTTCTGTGATGATTTCTTAAGAGGCTAAGGCTAATTGCCAATATGCCTGACCGGTGACCTGAAAAACGAAAGCTCTGAGGGGTTGTGGACTTTTAAGAAGTCCTCAGCATTATTATTTCAAATCATGTTTTTTTTTAAATACACACATCTATGTGCATGCCAGCAGCTGACCTTGAGTGATGAAAGAAAACTTTTTATTTGAATTTCTCCTTCATGTCTCCGAAACGGTTGTTCATAGTTGCAAAAGCCAATATTTGTAGGACTTGCCATTATAACTAATTCCTCTTGAATGCTATGTGACGCATGCAATTAAAGATGTTTGGGTAGTTGCCCGGAAGACAATAATTACTTAAAATGACTCATCATCACCAAGCTGCACCAAGATAATTATGCCCCAGTGACTTTAGCTAGGTTAAATTGGCCACCAGGAGGAGGTTGTGTATCTCCCATGCGTATTAACTGTGTGACGCATTTCGTGCTGAATCACAGCACTGAAAAACTTTCAAAACTTCACAAGTTACAAAAAGCAAATGCAATTTAAGGGTTGGAAATTCCATCATCTAGAAATATTTTCATTGCAGTGTTGTTACATCGTTTGTTTATAATTGTAAATTGTTTTCAGTTACAATGTGTTTTTTTTAACCCTTTCATGCATTGTGGTCACTTCATTAGAGACTTCTATTTAGAGGCGGTTTTATCGTATATGCATGGGGATGGTAGAGTTGCACATCAGGCACCACAATGGATTTTATTATAATATTTGTGTATTGTATTTTATAGTTTTTGCATAATATATAATTTTGTTCATTAGTTTGTTAAACATATATTACTTAAAAATCTGTTTTAAAAAAATGTCTTTCTTTTTTTTCATGCATAAAGATGTTTGTTGTACTTCATGCATGAAGGATTTAATACATCACACACTGATGGAACATCACTATATTGTAATTATGTATACAGGCTTTTTCTATCAAAAATGTTCGGGGTCGTTCAGGGGGTACTTGGCTGAGAAAAGCTTGAGAAGCACTGATCTAGCAGATATGCTATTGGATTTTGCCGATGACTTTATCCTAATTGCATTACTGGGTTTATTTTAAAATATTATTTTCATTGACTTATAACATACTGTATGAGCCTGACGGAACGGCATGTCATGAGCCTGAATTAAATGTGCAAAACATGAAGATCACTGATTCGAAGAGACTTAAGAGACTGCTTAAAGGATGTTGAGGGAATACATTTACTCAGGCACTACTGGAATAATGTCCTGTTTTATTGTGTTATATTGTATTTCACTAGTAAGTAATAAGTAAGTAATACTTTATTTATATATATATAGCAACACAAATGTACAAAGTGCTTTACATACAGTACACGGTACACAAAACAGAATACACTATACAATGTAGAATAAAAGGCATGAAACAGCAAGTAAAACATAGACTTAAGCCCCGGCCACACGAGGGCGAAAACGGTCGTTTGCGTTACTGTTTCGTGTCATATAGACCGTTCGGCCACACGAGGACGACCGAATATGACAGTAAACAACTGCGGAAACGATAACGGGTCCCAAGGTGGATAGAACGGCATACGCAACGCTCTGGGGGGTCCAACGGCTCCGTGTGTACGCCCTATACGATCATTTTCTGATAATGATGACGCAATAGCCCCGCCTCTCCCCACCTCTGCTGCTCACCCCCGCGTCAAAGTAAACTGCACACTGAATTCAGATTATTTATCTTTCTCTCGATATGGACATAAACGCGAGTGAAGTCTAATCTGACAGGACGGAGACACGCAGCTCTGCTCACATGCAGCTCCGCTGTGATGCAGCGGTGATCGGAGCAAAACACACACTTCAAGTCAGATCATCACCCTTAGCTATTTTAATTACCTCTCAAACTACCTAAACTAGTTATAAATATGTTTATTTTTACTGTCGACCGAGTCACTCATTACTGGATCAGCTGCTGCTTGAGACAGACACTGACGCTGTTTGAAGAGAGGGAGGAAAAAGAGAGGCTCCATGTATTATATTATTATTATATTATATAGATTCGTTATTCATTTGTTTTAAAGCTCAATAAATAACAAAGAAGACCTTTGACCGGCACTTTTATAATTTTGTCCGGAAGATTTAAACTTTAACACACGTTGACTGGCGAAAAACTCGGTTCCCTCGGCCTCCACCGCGGAGAATAAACAGAAGGGCAACCATGACAACCATGCTTCTTTGCTGCTTTTGTGGAGGAAGTTACAGCGCCACGTACAGGCTCCTGCGTACTGCAGCTTCTCCAGCGGTTGGAGCTAAACGGAGCTGTCTCGTGTGGACAGAAACTATCCGGTGAACATTGCGTGTGGACGGAAGCTTTTTTGCGATTGCGTTTGCGTTAATCCTATACGTTTAGCCGTATGCGTCCTCGTGTGGCCGGGGCCTAAAACACCAATGAAAAACAACTACAAACTCACCTCCTCCTCCGACGCCCCAAAGGCCTGTCGGAAAAGGTGAGTCTTTAGCTGCCACTTAAAAATCTCTACTGAGACAGAGGCTCTCAGTTTCTGGGGGAGTTCATTCCAAAGCCTTGGAGCCACCGCCTCAAAGGCACGGTCCCCCTTAATTTTTAACCTCGTTCGGGGCACCCTTAAGAGGCCTTGCTCAGAGGACCTCAGGGCCCGGGTTGACCTGTGAGGGTGGATAAGGTCGTTGATATAGGCTGGGGCTTGGCCATGGCCAGCTGTAGCCTATATGTGTAAACCGATACCTTAAATTGGGTTCTGAGATGGACAGGGAGCGAGTGCAGGGCAGAAAGGATCGTGGCATGTTTTTTTGGACCGAGTGAGCAATCTGGCTGCAGCATTTTGGACCTGTTGTAGTGCTTGATGAAGTTCTGCATTCATCCTTTTAAGACCTTTCTTTTTTATAGCCTTTGCAGGTTCTGTGAATGGAAGTTGCTCTCCCATTTTGCTGTTACTCTCTCTCTCATATTGACATTGAGTTGGAAACGGAAATAGATGGACAAGAAGATGGATCAATCTACTTTATTCATCCCAAATTGGGAAATTGTTGCTAACAGCAGCAGCGTGTTATGAAGGCATTACATGGTAAAAAATAAATACAAACATATATCAAAACTAGAAAAGATATATCTATATAGTATACTAAGCAAGAATATAATACAAATTAATTCGTTAGAATACACAACAATATACCAAACAGTTTGAATTTTAAACACCTGAACTTTTGAAAGAACATACATAATATTTATCTGTTTGCAACTCATATATCAATATTCCAATTACTGTACAGACTACTCTGCACAGTTTCTATTATATTCTGTTTCTATTATATTTTTATTTTTATTTACTTGAACTATTTTATCTGTTTCATTGTGTTTCACTGTTGGACGAGCCTGTAACCTCAGATTATCATTGTCATAAACACTGTAGCTATGCACACGACATGACCATAAAAGCCTTGAAACTTGAAACTAATATTTTACTTTAATATTGATTAATGTGCACTGTCCTGGGTAAATACATTATAAATAAACACAAACATGAATAAATAAATGCTGTTTTCATGAAGGGAAACTACTGTGCCTGTACACCTGAGATGACAGCTGGTAACCACCAGAGGGCAACACAGCTCTACTTTCCCAGAGTACATGAATTTTAAATAAAAGCTTGACAGTTAATTGAACCAATGCCTTGGGGGGAGTTGCTACTGGTCATCCAATCATGTACATTTTTGGGAGGGGCAAACCCATCTATCGACCAGTTGAATCAACAGGTTGATTAATCAAGAACAGATTTGAGACCTTGTGCCAGGTGAGAGTTATAAACGTCTATTATGATAGTTCTCATGCAGTAACATTAATATAACTGTACATTGTTTGCTTGTATGCTGGATGTATTGTTGTGGTGTTTTATTTGCAGCGGTTTGCATCGTAGAATACGTGATTTATTTCCAACACGTGTTTCTGTTAGCTAATCATGCTCATGTTAATTTAAGCTAACGTTAGCTTCTAATAAATGTAGCTAAACGTGGTGCTATGCTAACACCGACATTGCGTTTGTATAACGTTGGCTTATGTTAATTTCGGCTAACGGAGACATTGTGTATATCTAACGTTGGTGCCCGATTGCTATATTATCTGACTTTGGTAATGAATGTGAAATTTAAAATGACTGTTATATCGCTTAATCTCGCTAGCTAAGCGGCTAAATTAGCATTAGCTGATATATAAAATTTGTATTGGTTTGATTGCCTTTTTATTCCTAATGGTTTCAACAGTGCCATATTTTAATTAATCGTAAAAATGTTCAAAATGTAGATATCTCTTTTCATATCACATTTCCGTAAAACATATATTTTTATAATTCAATTTGGTAGTCAAGACATCTCGATAAGTGATGCAATTTCACCGCTAATTGTAAACGGAAAGTACCTGTCGCTAACATAAATTTTAAACATATTTCCCAAGAATTAAAACAATAAAATATCACTATTAAATACATTGGGAATACAAATTATATTTGTATACATTTATTGTATTACTTAATATGTCCTCTGTTATATTTTTAAGTCAAGACAACTCGATAAGTGGTCATTTTACAGTTACTTCTTAACGGAAGCTAACGGCTAATTTGCCATGCAGTGGTATCCACCTTTTTAATTTTCTGACCAGAGGTGGAAGAAGTCTCAGATCTTGTACTTGAGTAAAAGTAGAAGTACTACTCAGATCTTGTACTTGAGTAAAAGTAGAAGTACTCAGTTGATTAAAAGTAGAAGTTCTCAGATCTTGTGCTTGAGTAAAAGTAGAAGTACCAGAGTGTAGGAATACTCTGTTACCGTAAAAGTCCTGCCTTCAAAATGTTATTCAATTAAAAGTTTAAAAGTATTCTCATCAAAATATATTTAAAGTACCAAAAGTAAAAATAGTAATTGTGCAGATTGGTCCCTTTCAGAATAATACATATGATGTGTTTTATAATTATTAATGCATTAAAGTGTTATCAAAGGTGCAGCTAGTTTTATACTTTTTGGTTTTTGGACATTTTACGTTTTCACCTTGGAGTTAAAGATACTGCCATAGGCATTTTTTTATATTTCCTGAAATGGATAGACCAAACGCTTCATTGTTAGGCCCAACCCCAAACCACTCCCTCGACCCTACCCCTCCGTGACGGAGTGAACTCCGTCTGTAGCCGCACTCGCAGCTCAACGAGGCTCCCTCCTGTCAGATGGAGGGAGTAAATACAGCGGCAAGCTTTGGGACAAACTCCCCTATCTCCGGCACAAACAGGAAATGCCGTAACTGTATGTAATAACGGTTTCAAATCAGGACTCTGTATATATGTACACATAATAAGATAAACAGAATGTAAAACAAAATACTTTACAGTGAAATTAAACGTAACACTACACACAGAGCTCTCCCTCTGCATCTTTCAACTCTATATAATATAATTTGTATCTGCTATAACATGTGCAATATTATTATTATTAATAATGTTCTATAATAATGTGCAATTACATATCTGCCCCTACGTTTTCTTTGCACTACTAAATACTGTTAATATTTACATTCACTATGTGACCGTCCATGTTTCTTGTAGCTCTTTTTTCTGCACTGTTAGTGTACAGTTGAATTATTATGCTGCTGTGTTTATTGTATTTTTGTAACTCTGGCACAACAATGTCCTTCGGGATGAATAAAGTCCTATCTTATCATGACTTTTTGTGTGCATGGGTGTTTCCCGGTAATGTAATGATTTTAGCACCTTAACACTAACACTATAGATAAAGCTCTCCTTTGCGTCTTTTAACTCTGAAATCAGAATTGAGTTTATTGCCGGGTAAATGTACACATACAAGGAATTTGCTTTGGTGTACGGTGGACCGGTGGTGCGTCAAGAGGTAAAAAATATGATAAAAGAACGATTTAACATTTTAAAAAAGGAATAAAGACAAGTATTAACACGCAGGGTTCTTATGGTCATTAAAAACATGGAAAAGTCATGGAAATTCAAAATGCAAATTCCAGGTCCTGGAAAAGTTATGGAAAACAATATTTTTTCCAAGGTTTTGGAAAATTCATGGAAATGTAACTAAAGTTGCATCAAATATAATTTATATTTGATCTAATCGCTGAAATAGTAATACTATATAATGATAATAAATAGGGGTGTCCCGATCACCTTTTTTTGCTCCCGATCCGATTCCGATCATTTGATTTTGACAATTTGCCGATACCGATTTTTCCCGATCCGATCTTTATGCAACGCATTAAGAGAAAAAAAAGAAAAAAAAGCATTCAAGTTGTCCCTTAAGGTTATGTTTTTATTTAAATTGGATATTCTATCCAACATGGATATAGCTTCTTTCTTTCACAGCAGCATTGGATCAGTTCAGTTGTGCAGCATTGGATCAAAACAAAATAAAGCTTATCAGTACTCGTTAGCTTACTGCTACAATTAGACACTGCGCCCACTCTGTTGCCAGATTTGAGAGAAATAAGCAACCAGGTCTATGAAAGCAAGCCCCAAAGAAGCAACACATACATGATGTTGTGTAATTTGAAACTAAAACTAAGGCCTCAGGATGACTTTAAGACTTGAACATGGTCATTTTTGTTTTGTAACATTGAATACAACAAATATTTAAAAAAAAAAAAAAATCCCGATCCCCGATTTTTTTCTCCCGATTCCGATCTTTTGAAAATCACGTGATCGGCTCCGATCCCCGATCACGTGATCGGATCGGGACATCTCTAATAATAAATACTGTATCGTATGGTAAGGAAACGTAAAATGGCATTTAGCTGTCGAGGTATTTTGCTGGTGAGAGATTTGAGTTGCTTTAGCGCGTAGAAGCTAGTTAGCCTACTATTTGATTTGTTTTAGAGAGGCACAACATGTTTCATATGCAGACCTTGTTTTCCTGTTCCACGTTAAAATAAACCATTTCCAGTAGTACCGCTGATAAAGAGTCATGTTTTTGGTCATGGAAAATTAGGTAAAGGTCCTGGAGAAGTCGTTGAAAATCATTGGTGAAAAAGTGTATGAACTCTGTAGTACAATGAAAATATGACTGACAAACTGCAGTTGCTATTTTGTGTTCATGGGTGTTTCCCTGCAGTTAACTATGTGCAATATATATGTCGTTAATAACTGAGCACTATATACCTGGCTGCTAAATCCTCCGAACTGTTGCAGGATGTGTTTTTTGTAAATTGTGTAAAAAAAATGGTGTCTTTAATATATTTTTGTATGCATGCTTAGTTCACGTTAATCTGTCTTTGGCTCTTTACTGCTGTAACAATGTACATTTCCCCTCTGTGGTAATAGAGGTAATCTGAGGGTTTTAAAATAGAAGTGGAGACATGGACCCAAAGACGCCTCCAGATGTCCCCTGGATGGGGCGCGGAGGAGGACTGCAGCCTCAGGAGCTGGCTATGGGACGAAGTAGAGGACTGCTGCTCTCTAGAGAAGGGTTCAGTGTAGGAAGAGCCAGAGGTTTCCCCACTCCCAGCGATACCCTCAGACTAGGATTAGCTCTACCCGCTGCTGATCCAGTGTTCGGCCGAGCCAGAGGTCTGCTCTTCCAGGCCGCTGAGCCAAAGGTTGGGGTTGCAAGAGGTGGAATCCTTCCTCCTGTGGAGCCGCAACAACAACCTCCAGGTGAACCCACGGCGAAAGACCCCACTCCGACAACAAAAGAGGTTAGAAAAAAGTTGTGTGCGTGAAGTGACTGTTATTTAGTTGATTGTTGTGCTTTTATTTATTAATAATAATAATACATTTCATTTATCGAGCACACTTTAAAAACAACGTGCTTCCCAGTGCTATGAGGAGAAAATAATCAAATGAATACATTAAAAAGTTATCTAAGGAGCTTATTGAATAAAAGTTCAAGTTTTTAATAATAAATACATTTTCAAATAAATATAGAAACCAAAGATATTTAAAATGGCACTGTCGTATACATTTAATTAATCCATTTGATAATATGTAATCAACTTAGGCACCCCTCCCATTAAAATAATAAAAATATTAATATTCGAACACCTGAATCTTTTTTGAATATTCGATGAATCATTCCCGTCCCTGATTAAATGTAATTTACCGTAAAAGCTGCTACTTTATTTATCTTCTTGCAGGTTGATGCACCTTCACTCGGTCCAGGGTCAACACTGGTCTCAATGTTTAGAGGAATGGGCATCGACCTCTCCATGGCCTCCTGGGGGAGAGGAGCACCAGCACCAGCACTGGGTCTGTATTAAAAAAACGCTTACATTTGATATTTGATTTAGAAAAGGTCACACATTTAACATCTGTATTTCATAAGTACAATATACTTAGTCATATGTTAGGAAAATATCCCTGGTCCCCGGCTTGAGCTTCAATCTCAGGATCAGTGTATCTGTGATCCTCTCCAGAATGGAAGTAGTCATCACATACAGAGCATCAGCTAGTTCCTGAACAGTGTCCTTCACATGCTGATATCCAAGAGAGGGAGTTACACAGTCACAAGATGGAGGAATAGAAAGCAGTATTCAATGTTTACTTCAGATTAGCTCCACGTCAGAAATGATCATGCTTGTCATATGTCTCTCTCCATAGAGGCTGAATCATCATGTTAATCACATAGCTATCATATGCCTCAAACAGTCCTGATGCTCTTCTAGGTAATCACACATCCTGTCATGTTCACAGCTACAGTTGATACCTTTGTTATCATGTGTACTCGTATATGTATATGTTTTACTCCAATTCAAGATTCAAGGCTTTTATTGTCATGTGTGCATAGCTACAGTATATGTCAATGAAAATCTTAGGTCAACACAATAAAGCAGATAAAGTATTGTTTGTACTGAGTTGTCACTTGTTGAAGCAGGAAGAGGAGCAGCTGGAGATTTGGGTGAGCTGCAACCAGTCGTTTCTATCAGCAAGCCAGAAGGCAAACTGGAAGTGGTGACGGTCCGAGGCAGCAGGTAGGCAAAACAGGAGACATAGTATTAACTAACATACACTGAACGTTGTTGTTATTTTTCTTTACTTGTAAAGCGCTTTGAGCACCAGGAAAAGTGCTATATAAATAACATGTAGTATTATTATTATTATTATTATTTAGGGTTGCATAGGGGCATAGGAACATTTCTGGTAAATTTCCATGGGAAGTTAAGCTGGGGAATTTGGGAAATATTCCATATTGGAAACTTTCCATGGGAATTATGGGAACTAACTGGGAATTGAGGGTAATGTGATCGACTTGTATCATATCCTCGCATAAATATAAACATTTTGTTTTGTCATAAGAAAACATCCATGCAAAGGATCCATAGAACAGAACAAGTTTTAATTATTTTATTGAACGGTCATTTGTTTCATTGAAGAACAAAAACATGAATGTTGAGTTAAACATTACTTCTAGAAATCATGTGTGCATGTGATGGAGGAATACACAGTGCCTGTAGGGGGTGTGGTCTCAATAGCCATGCAGTAAGCAGTGTGCTATGGCATGGATATTCAAGTGTACTTGAATGGCATCTGTTTGAGCATAATCTTGACTAAAACAAATATGCTTTCCCCAACTATATTTAAGTTCCCTGTGAAGAGCCAACCTTCAATTTAGAAAATTCCCAGTTTATTCCCGTTAATTCTCGTGGAAAGTTTCCATCTTGGAAAATTCCTGGAATTTTGCAACCCTATTATTATTATTATTATTATTATTATTATTATTATTATTATTAGCATATTGCTGTCGACAGTATCAATATAAGATCAGATGGAAATGTATGTATCCCCGTATGGAAATTCAGGTGCTACAACAGAACAAGACAGAAACATGGGATAATAACAATATAAATGAAACGTGTAGTAATAGTTAGTATAGGAATAACAAAAATGACATGAGCTAAACTCTGAACAGATGTATAAGGGTTAAATAAATACACATTTCATTGAGCACGGTAAACCTGTTCCAACACACCTGATTTGTGATAAATACAGCTGCAACATTATTGTTTATATGATCTCTTTCAGTTTCCAAGAGGTTTTTCGAGGTTCGTCCACTCAGACGATGATGGGGCTTGGAAGAGGGGCGATGCCTTTCCCCGGAAGAGGACGAGTTCTCCCTCCTCTTTCTCCAGGTCGAGTTGAGCCAGGTCCAGAAACAGCTGCCCCACACCTTCAGACTTCCCCCACAGGTAGGGAAAGATACAATGCTACTGTCACTCGATAGCACCACGCTTTATTTCAGCACACCGCCATCTTCGGATAACACATACAACACGTAGCTCCACAGGGGGTCCGCGGGGTCTTAAAAAGTATTAAACGGCGTTTTCGAGGGTTTACATTTTGTAGCTTGTTTTCAATAAGTATATCAATTGTCCGAAGACGTCGTATTCTACAGTCTGCCTGAATGTAATCATTGCGTAGGTGTGTAGTGTGATTCTGTGTAGTTTATTTATGGCATCCCGTTGGGTTTGACGTCATCTGAACACAGGGTTCCCACGGGGTCTTAAAAAGTCCTAAATATGATAATCTGAATTTAAGGCCTTAAAAAGGTCTTAAATATGACCACAAAAATAAGAAAGGTCTTAAATATGATTTAGAAGGTCTTAAAAATGATCGGATTTGAAAGGTACTTCTGTGTTGAGATCGCGTCTAAATGTGTTTTGGGGGAAATGTCCGGGCTGCAAAGTAACCAGTACGGTAAGAGCCTTTCAGTTCCCCCCAACAGTTTGTATTTAAATAAATCAACATGGAACTAGTAATCATTAACTTTGTTTCCCCCGGCCCCTTATCGGAGAACACCCAGCTAGTAATTTAGCAACCAAGCTTCAGTTAGCGGCAGTCAGAAACTGATGTATCTTCGAATCTACTTACAAATAAATATGGGGAAGTGTAAGTTCAACCGTATTTGGTTGGAAAACATCGAATTTAGTGCTTGGTTGAAACCAGTGGAGGGGAACCTGTTTGAAGCCCGCCAAACCTTTTGCAAAAGAAATTAGCGTTTGTTTTGCTAATGTAGCGTTAGCTAGTTAGCAGCTCCCGCAACAACACCGTTGGACCTCCGGGCGACGTTTGGGTCAACGTCAACCCTAAAAGCGGAGGTGCTGTAGACGCTAAATACCGTAGCTAAACACCAATCATACAACAGCAACGATGAAATAGTGTAGCCAAGGCAGCAGAGCTCTGAATATAGCTCTTGTTACACACACACACACAATACGATTATTCATTGACTTTGAAAACATCCATTTATTGAACTTTAAAAACAAATAATAATTTGAACAGTATCTTTTTAACTGTTGATTACCCTGAACGTATAATTCAACTGAAAAACCAATACAAAAATAAATTATACATTTAAATAAATAATATATAATATAATAATATACCAATAAACAAGATCAACAGATATTTTGGAGCGCACTTCCACAAGATACTAAACATATATAAATATGATAAATAAAAATAAATTAGACTAAAATGAATTAGATCAAATATGCTGTCACTGTCACAACCCAGCAAAGCAAAATTCAGTTTTTTCCGATTATGTTATCGTAATTGTGGCAGGCCAAAATCGTAATTGCGATTAAAATACGATTAATTGCACAGCCCTAACACACACACACACACACACACACACACACACACACACACACACACACACACACACACACACACACACACACACACACACACACACACACACACACACACACACACACACACACACACACACACACACACACACACATAGGCCTACACACCTTTTGTCTAACACAGTTCTGTGTACTGTTAAGGTGTTATGTTTAGTCATTGTTCTTAAGTTGAACATGAATACATTTACTTTGTAAGTAATTATGGGACGTATTTCTTCTTTCATAGCAATTTTCCTTCATACTTTCTTGCCGTGAAATAGATCTTAAATTCTATTCAAAATGGTCTTAAAAAGGTCTTAAAAAGTCTTAAATTTGAGTTGGCGAAACCCTGGAACAGGACATCGCACGCTCACTGCTCGATAGCGCGCGAAGCTCCGTTTACGCCGGTTGTTAAACAACATCGTTATGGGGAAATGCAAGTTTGCGTCCAAATGGTTGGAAGATAAGGAGGAAGGACAATCAATACTGAATATAGTCAATGTGAGGTAAAGTGTGTCGCCAAGGTAACCGGTTAAAACTCAAAGTGGCGATGAGGTCTTCAAATGTTTGGAAAGGGTCTTAAAAAAGATCTTAAAGGGAATTACATCTGACTTCAGGATACCTGCATATACCCTGCTCCAACGTAACACTTCACAACATCCGGTAACACTTCCTGTTAGAGCCAGTATTTCCTTTTTATAAGAAAGGCCACCTAATTGTGTTGTCTGTAGTCAACATACTATAAAAGACTACAATTCCCACGGAGCCTCCTCTAAAGTGACAGTGGTGGGCAGAAACCTGTCAGAAAGACGCCGTCGAGGAACAGTTTTTAACCGTTCAATTACCCTTTAAGTTATTAAGTTATATAAGCCTTATCACGACTGAAAGAATACCTAAGCTGTTAGTTATTTTATTTGAGTTTTGCCGATTTGTTTTGAATACTATTTTTTACTAGTTTATTATATTTTGAGCAAACACATCGCATAACATCATCCAAACCATCGGAGGCCAAGCCACTCTTCCAACTGTAAGTAATATAAAGGAAAGAAAACTAATTGAAGCACATCTGTTTAAGTGGCTTGATAGAAAAACAAGGAAGGAATCCACGACACTTCCGGTTCTTCACAATAAAACTCCAAGTGAACACATTAGACAGAAATAGTACATGTAAGTTAAACGTTACTTCTGTAGAACTCCTGAAAAAGTAAGAAATTAACCTAAAATGTTATTGTTTTGTGAAGGAACCGTACCCCCGATGCCCATTACTCGAGAGGAGCTGGCTCCAGCAAAGGCGGAGTTTTCTTCTGGTTCCCCAGCAAAGGAGATGAAAATGGAGGCGGTCCAGTGAGTATTCATCTTTCACTTTTAGTCACCTCTTCACACCTTGCATATCACAAGTATATTGTTGGTTATCATTCAGTGTTTCCACCAGAACAGGGCTGAGAGGGCGTCCACCCAGAGAGCGGGGGGGGGGGGGGGTGTGTGACGTCACGTCGTGTCACGTGACTTTAATTTTGAACTGAGCCGTCTCTTATAGATACTATCTCTTTACGTATTAGTGACGGGAATTCCGGATCATTTGGCTCGGCTCACTAATGCCGCATTTCCACTGCAGGGCCTCGCTCGGCTTAGTACGGTATAGTTAGGCCTTCTTAGGACTGGCTCACTTTATGCTGCGTTTCCATTACAGTTTAGTAGAGGAGGCAGTAACTATAGTAACGCAGTGTAGGTAGGGCTGTGCAATTTAATCGATCCTGCAATATATATCGATATTTTGTTTCCCGAGAAAGTATCGATATTTCAGCCGCGGATATCGATACATTAACTCCCATTCAAATCCCCCGTGTTCCGCCTGGCACTCTGCTCGCTGCCCATTCCCCCCCGTTCGCTTTGCATGAAGAGCGATTACGTCAGCCAGCCGAGTGTCGCTGTAGAGCATTTCTAGATACACAGACGCCGGTGTCTTCTTCTCGCAGTGAGTGCAAAGCGGTTCAGGAGAATGGCGGCAAACATTCACCACACTGGAGAGGGTCTTCTCTACCGCCGGAGATATCGGCCCAATCCCAAACCACTCCCTCGACCCTACCCCTCCGTGACGGAGTGAACTCCGTCTGTAGCCACACTCGCAGCTCAACGAGGCTCCCTCCTGTCAGATGGAGGGAGTAAATACAGCAGCAAGCTTTGGGACAAACTCCCCTCTCTCCGGCAGAAACAGGAAATGCCGTAACTGTATGTAACAACGGTTTCAAATCAGCATCTCTTAGACAAAAAATGTAAATTAATAACTCAAATAAAACTCCAAACATATTTCATTGTGTTTCTTTTTTGTAAAGCTCTTTTAGTTTTAAACCTGATGTTTATAAGCTTCTTAGTTTTTGCAACAGTCTGTAAATATACACAACTTTATAATAAAATACACACATTTACCTTTTTCTAGACTAAACACAGGTATGATCCTAAGTTAAAAAATATGAGGTTATCATGAGGTTGTTAACATCGCAGTTTATCAGTGGATGTTTGCTGGAACTACTTGTTAACAGCTTGACAGCAGCGGACACACACAGCGCGACTCCGGTCAGGTAGAGACCGGTCTCAAGTCAGCACCGCTGCAGACTCGCTGTTTGAGGGCTTGATAGCCCACACCGCTCCACACTCGTAGGCGGACCCTCCGCGTGAACTTGCAAACGGAGGGGTAGGGTGTAGGGGGCGGTTTGGGAATGGGCCATCGTCACTGCTCAGAGAAGTGCACTTCTCCCAGACCACGTTGATCAGATTATATTCCTGAACAAAAATCTGAAGAGAATGTAGATGCAGTTATGTAGAGAGGAGCCTTTCTGTTTAGTGTTTTTGGCTTAAATGTTACTCCTTTGGACTTGAATTATTGGCAGGTACATTTTACATTAAATGTTGTTCTTAGTGACTTGAATTATTGGCTACCTCATATTCTGTGTTAAGCTAAAAATGCTGTAAAAGAATCTGTTCAGAGCAGGCCACCTGCTGCACCTTTTAATTGTCCATTGTGATACTGCACTTTATGTACTTACGTTTCAAAGGCTTGTAAACTACAGTTGGCACTGTTTCAATAAATGAAACAAATGTTCTCACCACATCTTTTGAGTCATTTTGTCCAGCATTTGCAAGCTGTAGACTCTCTGTCTAGTCAGAGCCTATATTGTATAATTGATGCTTTCAGTTTTCAGTTGAATTAATTCAATCCAAGTCAATGGAACACTCACAAGATGTCACCAAAATCACACTGCCCCTTTAAAATCTTTCAGAAAATGATGTAAGTGTATCGAATTATATCGAATCGTATCGTTGGCTGAATATCGTGATATATATCGTATCGTGAGATTAGTGTATTGCTACAGCCCTAAGTGTAGGCGGAGCCGTGGCGTCATCTTCAATGAGAACCACAAAACCAACATCAGCCGTTAGCTGTTAGCCCTCAGAGCTCACGGCTCCTCACAGACTGTCTGTGTCATGGAGAATACAGTCGCTGGTTTATTTATGTCTGTAGGCCGTTGTTGTGAGTGTGGACGGTCGGAGCATATACAACGTTAGCTTAGCCGATCTCCATTCAGAAAACACGCATTTTAAAAGGTTGTTCGCCTGCCGTCTGTCTGCAGACTTGTCAAAGCATCAATTCATGGTTTTTACTAACCGGTATCAGTATGTTGTTACTTTGGCATCATTTTGAAACGTGTATTACAATTAAATCAAGATCAAATATGTTCATCTTGTTGTAGCTCCCTTGAAAGCGATTCTCTCTCTAGTTTAGCATACTCAACCCGACTCAGCCCGGTTGTTGGCCTTTTAAGAACCTCGATTTTATGGGGCCAGAAAAACAGTGAAATAGTACCCGCTAGCCGGAACTACGCTAAGTGGAAACGCAACCAAAAACGCGCTGTAGTGGAAATGCGCCATTTGAAGAGCCGGCTCCTAAACGGCCTAAACCAGAGCCTCAGTTTCGGCGCTGCGAGGCTCCGGCGCTCGCAGTTAACCCGCGTGTACCACTAACACCCCCCGCCAAGGCTCGCTGGCAGTACACTTTCCGTCACAGGAACACACTTTGCTGGCGGCGAAAAGAATCCCACCAAACTCCTTTGCCCCTCCAACAGAGGGATGTCCTTTTTCCTTTTCGTCAGCGATAAAAACTCGATCTTCTCTGGAATTATAATTTTTTTTGGACGACCTCGGCTCGAGTTCAGGGCGTTCCGAGCTGAATAAGGGTCGAATGACGGCGAGACGCCCCCCTGGCGGAAACGCTGTTATCATTACATCACTCATTCGTTTTAAACCCTGGACTGTGTGTTTTAGATCTTAAAAGAGGAAGCAGCAAGGACTGATCCTTTTGTATGTGCGTCACCAATGCATCCTTTATTGATTATAAACACAGATGCACAGAGAGTACAGTAGGTGCATGTTTGACGTCAGCAGGCTGTGGCCTTTGTGGTGCGTTCAAGTGCAACATTTTACAGATGCAAGGTGACATTTGATGAGTCAGACTTAATCAATGTTAGCCCCTTTGAGATTGACCAATTCAAGATTCAAGGCTTTATGGGCATGTGCTCAGCAGCTACAGTGTAGAGTCCCAGGCTCCTCCAACAGTGCAACATGAATTTATATAGGACATAAAACAGATACAAATAGTGCAGAGGAGTCGATATTGTAGAGGAACTAAGACCTTAAGATTCTGAAACCTGAAGCAGAACAAAGCACAATGTTGTTTTATTACTCAAATATGTCTAGTTTTTTAAATGTATGGTTGTGTACAAATATATTACTGGAAAGTTATTATTTTTTGGTTGCTGTTGGAATCTTCCCATTACAAAAAGTAGTGAAAATGAAAGCTCCAAAGGGGGCTGTGTAACGCTTGTATTTCTAGAAATAACTATCACAACGTCAACAAACTTGGACTAGATGTTCACAGAGAGGCCAACTATATTATACAGTAAAGATTATATCAATACCCTTTACCATCTTTGTAATATATACACTTAAACACATGTGAATTATAGGCAGAAATGGAATAGAAAATTCTAAATCCAAGAGGTGTTTACTTTCTTTCATTATTACAGTGTCCACTTACCCAAACATGTAATCTATATGTACCAGAAACTGTTATCTCTTCATACTAAACATGAATTGGTCTGTCTATCTACTTCCTCCTTATAGCCATAGACATAATGCATTTGATTCTTCAGACCTAATCAATGCTAGATCTTTGAGTTTGATATGTAGTGTCAGTGCCGCTATTACGGCCCGTCCAGACAGCAGCGTGCGTTGAAGCTTGCCGGCTGTCGTGTCTGAAACTCGACCAACAACCAATCACATTAATCTCCCGCCCCGGACACACAAGCACGCAGTTTGATTGGCTAGAGCTTGTATTGGCATATGTTTTGATTGGCTGGCGCTTCCGTCGAAGCTTCAAAAGTTGAACATTGCTCAACTTTTGCAGCGAGCAACACGTAGCGACGCTCCCACAATGCAGTTCGGCGAATCGTGACGTCACCCCATTCAAAGTGAACGAGCAGAAGCGTTGAAGCTTCAACCCACGCCGCCGTGTGGACGGGCCGTTAACCTAAGCTTTACCTATACAGCAACTCACAATGACTGTGTGTTGTGCTAAAAAATATTATCATAGATTTTGACTGTGAGCCTTGCATGTCAGAAGTTTGAGTTGTGTATTTTAGGTCATTAGTGCAGAACTACTTCACCAATAGGGACTGCCCCCCCCCCCTCCAATAAGGGAATTCATCCACAAAAAACACACTGGGCGCTGAACTAAGTCAGAAACCAGAGGAGACTGTGAAGTCCACCGCAGGCGGACCACTTTTGGACGAAGTGTCCTCTCCATTAAAGGCAGCTCTTTCTGGAATAGTCTCTCAACTGAGATACGGGATTGTCCCACTCTCAATAGTTTTAAAGGTCAACTCAAACAATGGTGGAGAAACAAACATCTGTGTGATCACCGCTAAATGCACTTTAACACAGGGGTATCTCCTCTTGCACTTATATGTCTTTGCTGCTATATTGTACTGCCATGTCATAAATGCTTGTGTATATACTGCTCTTTTTCACTTTCTGCATATCATGTATTTGTTTTTGCTATGTTTATAAATGTAATTTTCTTAAATGTTTTATGTGAGGGACTGCGGATGGAAAGTAGCTCAACGTTTTTAAGTGTTCATTACTGTGCAATGTCCCTGCCAAATAAACGATTAAAATAAAAATAAATAGGCTAAGACCTTTTATTGATTATTTTAAAAAATGCATAGAGTTTGGCTCTCTACAAGGCCTTTAACTCGGGTGTTTGTGGTGTGTTGAAGTGCAACATTTTACACATGAGAGGCACTAACATACATTAAGGTTAGATCATTTGAAGAATAATTGCGTATTGCGGTTATTTTCACTTGTATTGAAGTTGCAATGTGATAATCATGAGATTTTAGAAATGCTAATCTTTGATATCTGCTTGTTGTGTAAGGGTTACTAGTCACACAAGCTTTACAGAATCAGAATACCTTTATTAGTCCCCCAGAGGGGCTAAATTGCAATAAATATGAAGGCAAAATACACATTAAGAGGCATGCACAACATTAACGATAGGAATTACACAAATTACAACAGTACACATCCAGGTGCACAACGATAAGTACGTCTCTGACTGCATTTTGCTTAAACATTTTTGTTTTGTCTCCTGCTCAGTGAGGTTATTAATAAAGCTGGAACAAAAGGAACTGCAATAACGATCGGCTCGAACCACATCATGATTCGTTGCAAGAACGAAGCTGTGTATCAGTACCATGTAACATTCACGTAAGTACTGTGTCAGGTGCCTCAGATGGATATGAAATGTTATATGTCTGTTAAACACAATCAGTGATAATCATATCAACTTAGGTACAATTTTAAGGACTTAATGAGTGGGCTTATTCAGACATTTGAATGAAAAACCTAACATTTGCATTATTTTTCTTGGTTTATACTACTTTTTGTAAACCAGAAAGCCACACACATAAACCAACATGTGTCATTAAAGGTGGGGTAGGTACGTTTGAGAAACCGGCTTGAGATACACTTTTTGTTATATTCCATGGAATGCTCTTAACATCTCGATAGCAATGAATATCTGAAGTGCTTTGACAAAAAATCCATTAAGAAATGTAATCTGTGGAAGCCGTGGCGCTGTAAAAAGCACGACCAATCATCTGAGCCGGCCCGGCTAAAGTAACTGGATGGCCTACCTGCCTGTCAGCCTTCCATCTGTGCACAAACTTATCTCGTGCCCTCATTGGTCATGTGAGCGTTCGTGTGTGTTGGAGGAGGGGCTCTGTAAGGAAGCGGCAGATTTGTTCCCGTTGTGTATTTTCAAATTCTAGCGCACTCGACCCGGTTTCTCCAAAATGACCTACCCCACCTTTTAAGAGAAAAAAACATATCAGTCTTTTCGGTGTTATACCCACTGAAGTCTTCATCCTCTGTGTCGCTGTGAAGGTCTCACTATCACCGAGCTAGCTATCCATCCAGTTAAACAGTGTGCCGGAGATCAGAGAAACTCCGGCACAAATGTCAGCTTTACTGAAGTTTAATGAATTGATGAAACTGTAAACACAATACAGACATGGCACACTGTTATGAACTGCCCGACTGACGAGCTGAATAAAAAAAAAAATCCACGCAATGAGCTGCGACACATAATACTGATACGCTAATTCAAGTCGCTTCGGAGTATAAGTGGCAAGACCAGCCAGACAGGAAAAAAAACACAACTTATAGTCCGGAGAATACGGTAATATGACTCGAGGAAATGTTTCTTTAAATGTGTGTGAAGTTAAAACTAACTAAAGCTAGAATTAAACGGTAGCAATATTGGTTATAAAATCCCCCTTTAATTATGAAAAGTGCTTTTTTTTTTGGATTGATGAGTGCTTTCAATTATATATTTCAGTCCGAATGTGGAATCAATGCCGATGCGTTTCGCCATGATGAAAGATCACCGCGAGACCACAGGAGAAGTTATAGCTTTTGATGGATCCATTCTCTTCCTGCCTGTTCAAATGAAAGACGTAAGTATCTCAGCTACCGTATTTCAATCAGGAGAGACTTGTTTTTGATATAACAATTAATGCTGTCAAAATTATCTCGTTAACGGCGGCAATTAATTTTTTTAATTAATTTCGTTAAAATATTTAACGCATGTAAAGAATGGCCCGCCCCATACATCCCACCAGTGGCAGCGCCAGGGTATGGCTGGGGTAGGCTACAGCCATACCAAGAAAGGGCTGAGCCCCACCATGAAAAATGATGGTAAAGTAAGAAAAATAAAGTCCGCCAACTCGCGCTGAGTAAATTGCACAGACAGCAGTTAGTAAGATTGATTTCAGTAGCCACTTGTCTGGAAATACCGAAGACTAGAAACGGTTTTGAAAACTTTTGTCACGTAGTGATCGTCTTCTCAATAGAACATCTTTGATAATGTCTTCTGGCCAATCAGAATCAAGATAACGGCGTGGTGTTGTTGCAGGAAGTCCCGACGGAGAATACTTTTGCTGTAGTACATCTCTATATACATCGATACAACATTACGTGTTGATAGAAATCAACACGTAATGAAATAAGACCCCACGGTTTGATGATTGATAGGTGTGTGGGCTGTCTTTCATTTTGACACACAGAACAATGTTATAATAAACATACTGTATGTTAAATGGATATATCCGCCTTCTTTCATTTATCTTTCCATTCCCACAACAATATACATAAAGAAATTGCATATTTTGGACATAGTTCGAATGGTGATTAATCTGATTACCGTAATTTTCGGACTATAAGCCGCACCTGAATATAAGCCGCAGCAGCGGCATACCACTCTCGGTTCCACTTTTACTTTTGCGCGCTACCTGTCTCACTCTTTTCCGACCTCCAGCTTTTCCTGCTGGAACCCGCCGCTTAAAGGTGGGGGTCCGCGGACCGGCCATAGAGCCCATAGAGTTAATGGTGTTGGCCGGTAGCTGTAAAAATCCATAGATTAGCCGCACCGTTATATAAGCCGCAGCGTCGAAAAATAGGGAAAAAGGCGCGGCTTATAGTCCGAAAATTACGGTAATTCATTTTTAAGCTGTGATTAATCTGATTAAAAATGTTAATCGTTTGACAGCCCTAATAACAATATATATCTGGAATTTGGAAATGACGACACAAAAGCAATATCACAATTTTGGAAAAACCTGCTTATGGAAATACATTTCAAAGGAAAAATTATATGCTGGCATAAAAAAAAAACCCACTGATATTGATGCAATCTAGAAACCATTCATTGATACATTTAATTCATAATCCTCAATCCAATTTCAGTCACCACCCCATTCTACTTCTTTAAGGTCAGAAGTAGAAAGGGGTAGTGTCATTTGAAACGTATTGAAATCAAACTACACTTTGCAAAATCTGTGACAATAACACTGGATTTCTTCCTTGCATCGTGTTTAACGCCCTACAGGTGGTTCATCTCAAAAGTGTGAGACGAACCGATAACGAGGAAATAAATATACGAGTCCAGAAGACGAAGATTTTGCCACCCAACTCGGATCTATGCATCCCGTTCTACAATGTGGTGCTCAGGAGGTATTTTAATAATAATCCTACACTGTTTTTGTCAGAGAATGAAAACTTTAGATTTGGATTATTATGTAAAATGATCAAGGTAAAGCACATGTGTGTTCATAGGCTGATCGATGGTGTTCTGCTTTGCTATAACTCCATACAATTAACACTGTTGACATAAAAGGTAATTGCAATTTATTTAACCAGGAAGAGTCGTTATCTTTTATAAGTTATGTGGAAAAAAAAGATTTGTTCTACAATTAGTATTTGTATATTGTGTTAACAGACAAAACCCAAACATAGGATATATTAAATGCAAAGTTGAAATGGCTTAATCTGAATACAAATTATGAATTTATGCTGGGGGGAAATACGTTTTGTGACAGTCGCTCCAATCTATAATTGGTAACCTAGCAACCAACTAAGCTTCAGCTAGCGGCAGTCAGAAACTCAGGCATCTTCGAATCTACTTACAAATAAATATGGAAGTGTAAGTTCAACCGTATTTGGTTGGAAAACATCACATTTATTGCTTGGTTGAAACCAGTGGAGGGGATCGAGTTTGAAGCCCGCTGCACCTTTTGCAACAAAAAAACGGTTAAACTCTGAACATTGGGGGTAAAGGCTTTACAATCTCACGGTCAGTCAGAGAAACACAAGACCCAAATAAAAAATCAATTACAAACGCCATCCATCTCTTCTCTTTTCGCCAACGCTTCGGGAGCATCAATGGTGTCCAATGTAGCGTTAGCTAGTGCAGCAGATCCCGCAACAACATGTGCTGATATGTTCAGTCATTGTTCTTATGTTGAACGTGAATACATTTACTTTGTAAGCAATTATGGGACGTATTTCTTCTTTCATAGCAATTTTCCTTCATACTTTCTTGCTGTGAAATAGGTGTTAAATTCTATTCAAAGTGGTCTTAAAAACTTACATTGCAGTTGATGAAACCTGCAGGAACCCTGTGTTCATATGTGCAATGCCTTGTCTTTTATGCTTCTGCAACGCAACATTTCCCAAATTGGGCTCAATAAAGTACATCTTATCTTAAAAGCCCTTTTAATGGAATAACCTAAGCCAAACTTTGTCCCTTTTATGCATAATGCTACTATCTATTAGGATGGTCCAACGAAACAAAGTCACTCTGCTTCAGGAAATGCACAATTTTTCTGTCTTATTCATAAAAGCCCTTTAATATGGAATAACCTAAGCCAAACTTTGTCCCCTTATGAATAACGCTACCATTACGTTTCTATTAGGATGGTCCACTGACAGGAAATGACTCAGCGCCTTCTCTTTGTATTTCAAGGGTAATGAAAATCGTCGGGCTGAAGCTTGTCGGTCGAAATCATTACGATCCAGAGAGCGCCGTCGTCCTTGGAAAACACCGGTAAGTACGGAGACGTATTTGAACATTAGAGCGTATACTCTATTTCAAATCAGGTCCATTCATTATTTTGTGTGTGTGTGTGTGTGTGTGTGTGTGTGTGTGTGTGTGTGTGTGTGTGTGTGTGTGTGTGTGTGTGTGTGTGTGTGTGTGTGTGTGTGTGTGTGTGTGTGTGTGTGTGTGTGTGTGTGTGTGTGTGTGTGTGTGTGTGTGTGTGTGTGTGTGTGTGTGTGTGTGTGTGTGTCTCTCTCCCTGTGTGTGTGTGTGTGTGTCTCTCTCCCTGTGTGTGTGTGTGTGTGTCTCTCTCCCTGTGTGTGTGTGTGTCTCTCTCCCTGTGTGTGTGTGTGTGTGTGTCTCTCTCCCTGTGTGTGTCTCTCTCCCTGTGTGTGTCTCTCTCCCTGTGTGTGTCTCTCTCCCTGTGTGTGTGTCTCTCTCCCCCCCTGTGTGTGTGTCTCTCTCTCCCCCCCTGTGTGTGTGTCTCTCTCTCCCTCTCCCTGTGTGTGTGTGTGTGTGTGTGTGTGTCTCCCTGTGTGTGTTTGTGTAGGTTGCAAGTGTGGCCAGGTTATTCAACCACTATCAAGCGCACAGATGGAGGCATGTACCTGAACGTGGACGTGTCGCACAAAGTCCTGAGGAATGACTCGGTGCTGAATATCATGTGAGTTTATACAACTTAAAATCAACAGAATCAGACACATTTTATCTGGAAATGCACGGCTTTACAGCCCCAAACGTACAGTGCGGATTAAACGCAAAAGACTAGCCTTGCATATTAAATAAAAGGCAAGTAAAAGTACAAACAAATAAGTACACCAGGTTCAGGTTCAGCTTGTTGTTACCCGGTTCGGAAATAAACACAATGCGTAAGTGTGAATTATAGTATTTATGATAATAAAGCAAACGAGTAAAGAAATAGCTACCGATATGATGTCAGGGACATCAGCAGGGAAAAATGTAGAAAAAAAATGTGTGGTGTGGCTTAGTGCGTTGGTGTTCGGATCAGGGGGAGCACAGGTTCAAACCCCACTGCAGTCAGTATGTCGTTTTGTCCCTGAGACACTTCACCCCAAATTGCTCCTGTGGGGATTGAAACAAATGGAAAGCATTCAAACAGTGGCAAGTTTACAGATGCATTCATGTTCTTATGTCAAACTTATGACACTTTATTTATACGATTAAAATTGAATAAACTATGAATGTGTCATACTCACTTAACGGGAAGAAACTCAGCTAACTGACGATATGAACCATTTTTAGCTAAATGAAAAATGCTAAAAGCAGTTAGCACAGAACTCAAGGTAAAATACCCTTATTACTTATCAGATCTGCACAAACAAGTTATCAATTAGAAAGCTGAGATTCCACAGATTCCAGACATACAGTGGGGCAAAAAAGTATTTCTCCCACTTAAAAAGATGAGAGAGGCCTGTCATTTTCATCCTAGGTATACCTCAACTATGAGAGACAGAATGAGAAAAAAAAATCCAAAAAATCACATTGTCTGATTTTTAAATAATGTATTTGCAAATGATGGTGGAAAATAAGTATTTGGTCAATAACAAACAAACAAGATTTCTGGCTCTCACAGACCTGTAGCTTCTTCTTTAAGAGCCTCCTCTGTCCTCCACTTGTTAACTGTATTAATGGCACCTGTTTGAACTCGTTATCAGTATAAAAAACACCTGTCCACAACCTCAAACAGTCACACTCCAAACTCCACTATGGCCAAGACCAAAGAGCTGTCAAAGGACACCAGAAACAAAGTTGTAGACCTGCACCAGGCTGGGAAGACTGAATCTGCAATAGGTAAGCAGCTTGGTGTGAAGAAATCAACTGTGGGAGCAATTATTAGAAAATGGAAGACATACCAGACCACTGATAATCTCCCTCGATCTGGGGCTCCACGCAAGATCTCACCCCGTGGGGTCAAAGTGATCACAAGAACGGTGAGCAAACATCCCAGAACCACACGGGGGGACCTAGTCAATGACCTGCAGAGAGCTGGGACCAAAGTAACAAAGGCTACCATCAGTAACACACTACGCCGCCAGGGACTCAAATCCTGCAGTGCCAGACGTGTCCCCCTGCTTAAGCCAGTACATGTCCAGGCCCGTCTGAAGTTTGCTAGAGAGCATTTAGATGATCCAGAAGAGGATTGGGAGAATGTCATATGGTCAGATGAAACCAGAATAGAACTTTTTGGTAAAAACTCAACTAGACGTGTTTGGGGGAGAAAGAATGCTGAGTTGCATCCAAAGAACACCTACTGTGAAACATGGGGGGGGGACATCATGCTTTGGGGCTGTTTCTCTGCAAAGGGACCAGGACGACTGATCCGTGTAAAGCAGGGGTTCTCAAAGTTTTGATGAGTGAGGGCCAATTTAGGTACCCAATATTGGATTGAGGGCCGCCCAAGAAAAAACAGAACACACAATTCCCCAAAAAATCTTTTCTTTATTGCACACACACACACACACACGCGCACACACACACACACACACACACACACACACACACACACACACACACACACACACACACACACACACACACACACACACACACACACACACACACACACACACACACACACACACAGAGAGTATTGCGCTGGAGTTAGTGATATGCTGTGGATTTCCTGTCTTATCAGCAGGGCCCTGTTTCAGAACCAATTCCAGCTACTCAAGCACCACAGGAGGGGGGAGGGAGAGAAAGAGACTTTTAAAATAGAAGCTTACCAAAGACCACAATAACACAGTATTCATCATCATCATTGTTATTATTATTGTTGTTGTATTTGTAACACAAATCGGCTATTATTGCCTGTCATCAACATACCTTTTCCTACTTTGAATGGGATTTATGGTGCTGTCGTCTGTTGGCTACTATTCCTTTGATGTCCGGTTCCATCTCCGTTGTTGCTATACGAAGGACAGCATGTAGATGGGCATCCGTCAGCCTGGATCTCAGCTGGGATTTGTTGATGGCCATGGTGGAGAAGGTTTTCTCACAAATGTATGTGCTTCCGAACAGAGAGGCCATTCTGATGGCATGTTGGCGAAGTGCAGGGTACGTAGATGGGGAAAGTCCTTTGTAGAACTCGATGAGATTCTTGTCTCGATATGCTGCTCTGGCCTCAGAGCTCTCCTGCAGGTCGATGAGCTCGAACTGCATTTCTGCAGGCTCTCCTTCGGGTGCACATGTGAAGGGATCTTGGAATAGGTTGAATGACTTCTCTTGGTCACTGAAGTCCGAGAAGCGGTGGTGGAATTCCTCTTGGAGTTTTTCCATGAGGTTGTGGTTCTTGTCTGAACACAGGTGATGTAAAACGTCACATTCACCTGCAAGCACCTTGCAGGCGGGGAAATGGGTTAGATCCCCCTCTCTGAGCTGTCCCTGCACTAGTTGAAGTTTTCGCTGGAAAGCTTTGACGCTTTCAAACAATGTGGAAATGAGCTTCCCATGGCCCTGCAGCTTCACATTGAGATCGCTGAGAAAGGTGTTCAGGTCAACAAGGAATGCTAGGTCACAAAGCCATTCAGTGTCACTTAACTGTGGCAGATCTTGTCCTTTTGATTGCATGAACTCAGCGATTTCTTTCCTCAAATTAAAAAAAACGCTTCAGTGTGGCACCTCTGCTCAGCCACCTGACAGCAGTGAAGTATATGACGTCACCAAATTCAGCCTCTGATTGCACCAAAAAAGTTTTGAATTGACGGTGATTCAGACCTCTGGACTTTATGAAATTCACTGTCTTGACAACAATGTCCATGACATGTTTCATTTCAAGCGTATGAGCAGCAAGGGCTTCTTGGTGAATTATGCAGTGATATTTGATTAGGTTCTCACCTCCGTTATTGGCCACTTTGTCGCTGAGCAAAGAGACAGCGCCCGCCTTTCTCCCGGCCATGGCTGGCGCTCCATCTGTTGTGACACCGACCATGGATGTCAGCTCCACATTGTATGCATCGAGACTACGACACACAGCATCACAAATGTCGATTCCCCTTGTTCTGTCTTTGATACTCTCCATGCTTAGCAGTTCCTCGCCTATTTCAAAGTCCTCCGTGACCGTTAGAATGTGTACTCTCATCCAGTGCTATAGAAAAGGACCCCTTGCCTAGGCCTTCCACACGTAGTCCCAATTGCTCTTTGAGATCATTGGCCAGTTCTTCGATTCGTCGTGTCACTGTGTCATTCGATAAACTTATGTCACGGAACTTTGACTTTTGTTCAGGGCATACAATGTCAGCCACTTTCAAAATGCAGTCTCGCACGAATTCTCCATCACTGAACGGCTTGCTCCGCCTGGCAATTTCGTGAGCTACCACATAGCTAGCCTGTGTTACAGCTTCACCGGATTTTGCAAGATTTGTGAAAACTGACTGCTGGGCAGTTAAACCTCTTTGAAGTTGTTCAAGTTTAGTTCTGCGCTCCTTGCCCATGAACTTGTCATACATTTTATGATTGGTATCATAATGGCGTTTTATGTTATACTCCTTGAGCATTGCATTCACCTGCTTGCAGATGAGGCATATCACTTTATCCGACCCCTGAGGTAAAACGAAGTTAGCGTTGCTCCATTTCTCCTGGAACTTCCTTTTCTCCTCACTGACAAAACGTTTTTTACGCGACGGCCCTGACTCCTCCATCTCGCTTACACAACGAAAACTTCCAACAAATGTTGTTTCCGCTGTTCACGTGAACACTTTGCCGCCTTTGGGACGTGCATCCAATCAGGGAGTGAGTTTGGGGATGCTCGCGCTGGGGGTATTCAGTGGAAATAACAAGTGTGCCTGAGTGTGGACGTTGGGAGAGACAGCTTGTTGTTTTATTATTGTATAACCGGACTTTTGTGTGCGTTCATATACTTAACCACACACGCAAACACACACACTCTTTCTCTGCCGTTACATAGCAGACACTACTTTATCTGTCAAGTTGTCTCCGATGCCACCACAACTTCCTGTCAAACAAGTTATCTCGCCTTCAAAATAAAAGCATGCAAACGGAACTGGAAGTTAACCTAAATTAAATCCAAAATACACATAAAACTACAACGAAGGCAACAAAAACAATGCAACATCTCCTTCAGTCTCAGAGGACACAAAGTTGGGTTATCTACAGACAGTGACTAGCTAAAATCGCTAGCTAACTCCCGTTTCTGATAACTTACAACAGATTTTCCGCTTAACTGCAACTCGCGAGATTTGCGAGATTTGCGAGATTCAGGTTACCAAATAAGGAGTGAGAGTGACGCGTAGAGGAACCGGAAGCTGCGCTAGCCTCCAGTGGCTACCATAATGCTATCATTTAGTTTCTCCGATTTTTGCACAAAAATGGATTGATGGACCATCAATAATTTTACTGTACTTGGGGTTTAACAGGTTAACTATCGCGGGCCGCCAGAAACATTTCCGAGGGCCGCCATTGGCCCGCGGGCCGCACTTTGAGAACCCCTGGTGTAAAGGAAAGAATGAATGGGGCCATGTATCGTGAGATTTGAGTGACAACCTCCTTCCATCAGCAAGGGCATTGAAGATGAAACGTGGCTGGGTCTTTCAGCATGACAATGATCCCAAACACACCGCCCGGGCAACGAAGGAGTGGCTTCGTAAGAAGCATTTGAAGTTCCTGGAGTGGCCTAGCCAGTCTCCAGATCTCAACCCCATAAAAAAGTATTTGGAGGGAGTTGAAAGTCTGTGTTGCCCAGCGACAGCCCCAAAACATCACTGCTCTAGAGGAGATCTGCATGGAGGAATGGGCCAAAATACCAGCAACAGTGAAAACCTTGTGAAGACTTACAGAAAACGTTTGACCTCTGTCATTGCCAACAAAGGGTAAATAACAAAGTATTGAGATGAACTTTTGTTATTGACCAAATACTTATTTTCCACCATCATTTGCAAATAAATTCTTTAAAAATCAGAAAATGTGATTTTCTGGATTTTTTTTTTCTTTCTCATAGTTGAGTTATACCTAGGATAAAAATTACAGACCTCATCTTTTTAAGTGGGAGAACTTGCACAATTGGTGGCTGACTAAATACTTGTTTTCCCCACTGTATAAGTATCACCACTGAGCGATCAGAACGACAGGGGAAGCGAAAACAGACATCGTAGCTTCACGGAGGAAGCTTCTTTCCTTAGCTGTTGTTCTGATCAAAAGTTGTGTTCAATGGCATCAAAACGATAAAAACGCTATGTTCAATCTGAATTTACTTTAAAATAAAAACAATTCTATATTGATTCTGACTCTTCTACATCCAACTCACAGGTTTATCCTTGCTTTGAGGAAAAAGATTATTAATTTACCCCTTTTTAAAAGTTATCGTAATTTGTTCTGGGAATGTCATGTTCGAGCCTGAGGCCTGAAAAACAGGCTCGGGGCTTAACTGGTTAAAGGGTTGGTCTAAAATCTTGAAGCAATTTCCATTTGTTGGTGATATCCTACACTTGCCTTGTCATTTTATAAAATAAATATGAGGACATCTTTTATCATGTTTACGTTTGTATGTCCTCGAGACATGTTCATACAAATGTAAACATTGGACATGCCATGACCAGGCCTCGCAGAGCTATATAATAAATGTCATATTCTGTGGTATAGTCATACATATTTGAACACCAGGTTTTAAGAGAAGACGTTGTTAGTGCATCTGTCCTCCGAGACTAAACAGTCAATTCTCCCGACCACTATAACCCCTTCCTGTGGGAATGAAAGGTGAGCTGGAGGGAAGTGATTATTTCATCTATATATTATTTATAAAAAGAACACCCTTGTCCTAGGTTTGCCCTTTTCCTGGAAAGGTCAAAAGACACTATGTAGCTTTTCTATCTAAAGTAAAAATGGATGTCTTCCAGGAACGTAATGTTCCGAGAGTGCACGGAGTTCTTCCAGGACGAATGCACCAAAGAGCTCATCGGAAGCATCGTCATCACGCGATACAACAACCGCACGTACCGTATCGACAGCATCGAGTGGGACAAGTCGCCCAAAGACACGTTCACTTTGATGGACGGCACCCAAACCACCTTTGCGGAATACTACAGGTGAGTTTCACTCTGAACACTGAGCAGGAACCCAAACCTAGGATTCATCAACATGTGTCCCCTCTTCTTCATGTCTCTCCTACATCAACATGTGTCCCCTCTTCTCCATGTCTCTCCTACATCAACATGTGTCCCCTCTTCTCCATGTCTCTCCTACATCAACATGTGTCCCCTCTTCTCCATGTCTCTCCTACATCAACATGTGTCTCCTCTTCTTCATGTCTCTTCTACATCAACATGTGTCTCCTCTTCTCCATGTCTCTCCTACATCAACATGTGTCTCCTCTTCTTCATGTCTCTTCTACCTCAACATGTGTCCCCTCTTCTCCATGTCTCTCCTACATCAACATGTGTCTCCTCTTCTTCATGTCTCTTCTACATCAACATATGTCCCCTCTTCTTCATGTCTCTACTACATCAACATGTGTCCCCTCTTCTTCATGTCTCTTCTACATCAACATGTGTCCCCTCTTCTCCATGTCTCTCCTACATCAACATGTGTCTCCTTTTCTTCGTGTCTCTTCTACATCAACATGTGTCCCCTCTTCTCCATGTCTCTCCTACATCAACATGTGTCTCCTCTTCATGTCTCTTCTACATCAACATGTGTCCCCTCTTCTTCATGTCTCTACTACATCAACATGTGTCCCCTCTTCTTCATGTCTCTTCTACATCAACATGTGTCCCCTCTTCTCCATGTCTCTCCTACATCAACATGTGTCCCCTCTTCTTCATGTCTCTCCTACATCAACATGTGTCTCCTCTTCTTCATGTCTCTTCTACATCAACATGTGGCCCCTCTTCTCCATGTCTCTCCTACATCAACACGTGTCCCCTCTTCTTCATGTCTCTTCTACATCAACATGTGTCCCCTCTTCTTCATGTCTCTTCTACATCAACATGTGTCCCCTCTTCTTCATGTCTCTTCTACATCAACATGTGTCCCCTCTTCTTCATGTCTCTTCTACATCAACATGTGTCCCCTCTTCTCCATGTCTCTCCTACATCAACATGTGTCCCCTCTTCTCCATGTCTCTTCTACATCAACATGTGTCCCCTCTTCTCCATGTCTCTTCTACATCAACATGTGTCCCCTCTTCTCCATGTCTCTTCTACATCAACATGTGTCCCCTCTTCTCCATGTCTCTTCTACATCAACATGTGTCCCCTCTTCTCCATGTCTCTTCTACATCAACATGTGTCCCCTCTTCTCCATGTCTCTTCTACATCAACATGTGTCCCCTCTTCTTCATGTCTCTTCTACATCAACATGTGTCCCCTCTTCTTCATGTCTCTTCTACATCAACATGTGTCTCCTCTTCTTCATGTCTCTTCTACATCAACATGTGTCCCCTCTTCTTCATGTTTCTTCTACATCAACATGTGTCCCCTCTTCTTCATGTTTCTTCTACATCAACATGTGTCCCCTCTTCTTCATGTCTCTTCTACATCAACATGTGTCCCCTCTTCATGTCTCTTCTACATCAACATGTGTCCCCTCTTCTCCATATCTCTTCTACATCAACATGTGTCCCCTCTTCTTCATGTCTCTTCTACATCAACATGTGTCCCCTCTTCTCCATGTCTCTCCTACATCAACATGTGTCCCCTCTTCTCCATGTCTCTCCTACATCAACATGTGTCTCCTCTTCTTCATGTCTCTTCTACATCAACATGTGTCTCCTCTTCTCCATGTCTCTCCTACATCAACATGTGTCTCCTCTTCTTCATGTCTCTTTTACCTCAACATGTGTCCCCTCTTCTCCATGTCTCTCCTACATCAACATGTGTCTCCTCTTCTTCATGTCTCTTCTACATCAACATATGTCCCCTCTTCTTCATGTCTCTACTACATCAACATGTGTCCCCTCTTCTTCATGTCTCTTCTACATCAACATGTGTCCCCTCTTCTCCATGTCTCTCCTACATCAACATGTGTCTCCTTTTCTTCGTGTCTCTTCTACATCAACATGTGTCCCCTCTTCTCCATGTCTCTCCTACATCAACATGTGTCTCCTCTTCATGTCTCTTCTACATCAACATGTGTCCCCTCTTCTTCATGTCTCTACTACATCAACATGTGTCCCCTCTTCTTCATGTCTCTTCTACATCAACATGTGTCCCCTCTTCTCCATGTCTCTCCTACATCAACATGTGTCCCCTCTTCTTCATGTCTCTCCTACATCAACATGTGTCTCCTCTTCTTCATGTCTCTTCTACATCAACATGTGGCCCCTCTTCTCCATGTCTCTCCTACATCAACACGTGTCCCCTCTTCTTCATGTCTCTTCTACATCAACATGTGTCCCCTCTTCTTCATGTCTCTTCTACATCAACATGTGTCCCCTCTTCTTCATGTCTCTTCTACATCAACATGTGTCCCCTCTTCTTCATGTCTCTTCTACATCAACATGTGTCCCCTCTTCTCCATGTCTCTCCTACATCAACATGTGTCCCCTCTTCTCCATGTCTCTTCTACATCAACATGTGTCCCCTCTTCTCCATGTCTCTTCTACATCAACATGTGTCCCCTCTTCTCCATGTCTCTTCTACATCAACATGTGTCCCCTCTTCTCCATGTCTCTTCTACATCAACATGTGTCCCCTCTTCTCCATGTCTCTTCTACATCAACATGTGTCCCCTCTTCTCCATGTCTCTTCTACATCAACATGTGTCCCCTCTTCTTCATGTCTCTTCTACATCAACATGTGTCCCCTCTTCTTCATGTCTCTTCTACATCAACATGTGTCCCCTCTTCTTCATGTCTCTTCTACATCAACATGTGTCTCCTCTTCTTCATGTCTCTTCTACATCAACATGTGTCCCCTCTTCTTCATGTTTCTTCTACATCAACATGTGTCCCCTCTTCTTCATGTCTCTTCTACATCAACATGTGTCCCCTCTTCTTCATGTTTCTTCTACATCAACATGTGTCCCCTCTTCTTCACGTCTCTTCTACATCAACATGTGTCCCCTCTTCTTCATGTCTCTTCTACATCAACATGTGTCCCCTCTTCATGTCTCTTCTACATCAACATGTGTCCCCTCTTCTCCATATCTCTTCTACATCAACATGTGTCCCCTCTTCTTCATGTCTCTTCTACATCAACATGTGTCCCCTCTTCTCCATGTCTCTTCTACATCAACATGTGTCCCCTCTTCTCCATATCTCTTCTACATCAACATGTGTCCCCTCTTCTCCATGTCTCTTCTACATCAACATGTGTCCCCTCTTCTTCATGTCTCTTCTACATCAACATGTGTCCCCTCTTCTTCACGTCTCTTCTACATCAACATGTGTCCCCTCTTCTCCATCAACATGTGTCCCCTCTTCTTCATGTCTCTTCTACATCAACATGTGTCCCCTCTTCTTCATGTCTCTTCTACATCAACATGTGTCCCCTCTTCTCCATATCTCTTCTACATCAACATGTGTCCCCTCTTCTCCATGTCTCTTCTACATCAACATGTGTCCCCTCTTCTTCATGTCTCTTCTACATCAACATGTGTCCCCTCTTCTTCACGTCTCTTCTACATCAACATGTGTCCCCTCTTCTCCATCAACATGTGTCCCCTCTTCTTCATGTCTCTTCTACATCAACATGTGTCCCCTCTTCTTCATGTCTCTTCTACATCAACATGTGTCCCCTCTTCTCCATCAACATGTGTCCCCTCTTCTTCATGTCTCTTCTACATCAACATGTGTCCCCTCTTCTTCATGTCTCTTCTACATCAACATGTGTCCCCTCTTCTTCACGTCTCTTCTACATCAACATGTGTCCCCTCTTCTCCATCAACATGTGTCCCCTCTTCTTCATGTCTCTTCTACATCAACATCTGTCCCCTCTTCTTCACGTCTCTTCTACATCAACATGTGTCCCCTCTTCTCCATCAACATGTGTCCCCTCTTCTTCATGTCTCTTCTACATCAACATGTGTCCCCTCTTCTCCATGTCTCTTCTACATCAACATGTGTCCCCTCTTCTTCATGTCTCTTCTACATCAACATGTGTCCCCTCTTTTTCATATCTCTTCTACATCCACATGTGTCCCCTCTTCTTCATGTCTCTTCTACATCAACATGTGTCCCCTCTTATCCATGTCTCTTCTACATCAACATGTGTCCCCTCTTCTTCATGTCTCTTCTACATCAACATGTGTCCCCTCTTCTCCATATCTCTTCTACATCAACATGTGTCCCCTCTTCTCCATGTCTCTTCTACATCAACATGTGTCCCCTCTTCTCCATGTCTCTTCTACATCAACATGTGTCCCCTCTTCTTCATGTCTCTTCTACATCAACATGTGTCCCCCTCTTCTTCACGTCTCTTCTACATCAACATGTGTCCCCTCTTCTCCATCAACATGTGTCCCCTCTTCTTCATGTCTCTTCTCCATCAACATGTGTCCCCTCTTCTTCATGTCTCTTCTACATCAACATGTGTCCCCTCTTCTTCATGTCTCTTCTACATCAACATGTGTCCCCTCTTCTTCACGTCTCTTCTACATCAACATGTGTCCCCTCTTCTCCATCAACATGTGTCCCCTCTTCTTCATGTCTCTTCTACATCAACATCTGTCCCCTCTTCTTCACGTCTCTTCTACATCAACATGTGTCCCCTCTTCTCCATCAACATGTGTCCCCTCTTCTTCATGTCTCTTCTACATCAACATGTGTCCCCTCTTCTCCATGTCTCTTCTACATCAACATGTGTCCCCTCTTCTTCATGTCTCTTCTACATCAACATGTGTCCCCTCTTTTTCATATCTCTTCTACATCCACATGTGTCCCCTCTTCTTCATGTCTCTTCTACATCAACATGTGTCCCCTCTTATCCATGTCTCTTCTACATCAACATGTGTCCCCTCTTCTTCATGTCTCTTCTACATCAACATGTGTCCCCTCTTCTTCATGTCTCTTCTACATCAACATGTGTCCCTTCTTCTTCATGTCTCTTCTACATCAACATGTGTCCCCTCTTCTCCATGTCTCTTCTACATCTACATGTGTCCCCTCTTCTTCATGTCTCTTCTACATCAACATGTGTCCCCTCTTATCCATGTCTCTTCTACATCAACATGTGTCCCCTCTTCTTCATGTCTCTTCTACATCAACATGTGTCCCCTCTTCTTCATGTCTCTTCTACATCAACATGTGTCCCCTCTTCTCCATCAACATGTGTCCCCTCTTCTTCATGTCTCTTCTACATCAACATGTGTCCCCTCTTCTTCATGTCTCTTCTACATCAACATGTGTCCCCTCTTCTTCATGTCTCTTCTACATCAACATCTGTCCCCTCTTCTTCACGTCTCTTCTACATCAACATGTGTCCCCTCTTCTCCATCAACATGTGTCCCCTCTTCTTCATGTCTCTTCTACATCAACATGTGTCCCCTCTTCTCCATGTCTCTTCTACATCAACATGTGTCCCCTCTTCTTCATGTCTCTTCTACATCAACATGTGTCCCCTCTTTTTCATATCTCTTCTACATCCACATGTGTCCCCTCTTCTTCATGTCTCTTCTACATCAACATGTGTCCCCTCTTATCCATGTCTCTTCTACATCAACATGTGTCCCCTCTTCTTCATGTCTCTTCTACATCAACATGTGTCCCCTCTTCTCCATATCTCTTCTACATCAACATGTGTCCCCTCTTCTCCATGTCTCTTCTACATCAACATGTGTCCCCTCTTCTTCATGTCTCTTCTACATCAACATGTGTCCCCTCTTCTTCACGTCTCTTCTACATCAACATGTGTCCCCTCTTCTCCATCAACATGTGTCCCCTCTTCTTCATGTCTCTTCTACATCAACATGTGTCCCCTCTTCTCCATCAACATGTGTCCCCTCTTCTTCATGTCTCTTCTACATCAACATGTGTCCCCTCTTCTTCATGTCTCTTCTACATCAACATGTGTCCCCTCTTCTTCACGTCTCTTCTACATCAACATGTGTCCCCTCTTCTCCATCAACATGTGTCCCCTCTTCTTCATGTCTCTTCTACATCAACATCTGTCCCCTCTTCTACATCAACATGTGTCCCCTCTTCTCCATCAACATGTGTCCCCTCTTCTTCATGTCTCTTCTACATCAACATCTGTCCCCTCTTCTTCACGTCTCTTCTACATCAACATGTGTCCCCTCTTCTCCATCAACATGTGTCCCCTCTTCTTCATGTCTCTTCTACATCAACATGTGTCCCCTCTTCTCCATGTCTCTTCTACATCAACATGTGTCCCCTCTTCTTCATGTCTCTTCTACATCAACATGTGTCCCCTCTTTTTCATATCTCTTCTACATCCACATGTGTCCCCTCTTCTTCATGTCTCTTCTACATCAACATGTGTCCCCTCTTATCCATGTCTCTTCTACATCAACATGTGTCCCCTCTTCTTCATGTCTCTTCTACATCAACATGTGTCCCCTCTTCTTCATGTCTCTTCTACATCAACATGTGTCCCTTCTTCTTCATGTCTCTTCTACATCAACATGTGTCCCCTCTTCTCCATGTCTCTTCTACATCTACATGTGTCCCCTCTTCTTCATGTCTCTTCTACATCAACATGTGTCCCCTCTTATCCATGTCTCTTCTACATCAACATGTGTCCCCTCTTCTTCATGTCTCTTCTACATCAACATGTGTCCCCTCTTCTTCATGTCTCTTCTACATCAACATGTGTCCCCTCTTCTTCATGTCTCTTCTACATCAACATGTGTCCCCTCTTCTTCACGTCTCTTCTACATCAACATGTGTCCCCTCTTCTCCATCAACATGTGTCCCCTCTTCTTCATGTCTCTTCTACATCAACATGTGTCCCCTCTTCTCCATGTCTCTTCTACATCAACATGTGTCCCCTCTTCTCCATGTCTCTTCTACATCTACATGTGTCCCCTCTTCTTCATGTCTCTTCTACATCAACATGTGTCCCCTCTTCTTCATGTCTCTTCTACATCAACATGTGTCCCCTCTTCTTCATGTCTCTTCTACATCAACATGTGTCCCCTCTTCTTCATGTCTCTTCTACATCAACATGTGTCCCCTCTTCTTCATGTCTCTTCTACATCAACATGTGTCCCCTCTTCTTCATGTCTCTTCTACATCAACATGTGTCCCCTCTTCTTCATGTCTCTTCTACATCAACATGTGTCCCCTCTTCTTCATGTCTCTTCTACATCTACATGTGTCCCCTCTTCTTCATGTCTCTTCTACATCAACATGTGTCCCCTCTTCTTCATGTCTCTTCTACATCAACATGTGTCCCCTCTTCTTCATGTCTCTTCTACATCAACATGTGTCCCCTCTTCTTCATGTCTCTTCTACATCAACATGTGTCCCCTCTTCTTCATGTCTCTTCTACATCAACATGTGTCCCCTCTTCTTCATGTCTCTTCTACATCAACATGTGTCCCCTCTGTGGAAAGAGACTCTGAAAGTTTCAGGAACAAAGATTCTCTCTCTTTTTGATCCATTTCTATAAAAACCTGTCTGAAAATGAGCTGATCAGATTTTGGCCACTTTATGATGTCATAATGATGTTTTGGCTTGTGTAACCATTAGCCAATCACCAACCAAGGTAACCCCCCCCCCCCCCCTTATCACCTGAATCTCCTCCTAGAGCACCATTGAGTTCTTTGTAACCAAATGTCTCTCAGAGGGGCGTGGGGAGGGGCTCCTTATTTTCATCTAAAGTAACAGACAGAGAATCAGCACTTTGGAAACAGGGCTGAAACAGAGGGGATTATGGGTAATGCTGCAATAATCTGTTCGGTGTTTCAGCCAATCAGAGACAGGTTCTGTATATATCTGAGACCTGTGATATATTCTTGAAAAACAGTATCATACGGGACCTTTAATTAAGAGCAGCGATGCAGCCTCAACTGTTACTTATACGTGTACTTATTGCAATTTCTTGTGCTTTTTACAGCAAAAACTACGGGATTACAATTAAAGAGATGGACCAACCGCTGCTCATGCATCGCCCGAAGGAGAGGGCCAAGCCAGGAGGAAAGGTAGAAACTCTCTTTTGCCTCCCTTTACTTTTAACCAAATATTTATCCTTTTTCGGATCTTTCTCTGTAAACCCTAGAGATGTTTTTTTTCTTGAAAATCCCAGTAGATCAGCACTTCCTGAAATACCAACAACCACGTCACGTTCAAAGTCACTGAAATCACGTTTCTTCCCCGTTCTGATGCTCTTCACCAGGTCGTCTTCACCATGCCACCGTGCATTGAGTTGCTGCCATGTGATTGGCTGATTAGATTAGGTGTTAAAGCAGCAATGGAATAACAGAAACATAGGACCGAATGAACACCAGGAAAATACAAATATTAGTAAACATGTCAGATTCAATTCTAGGCTTTATTGTCAGTAGCTACAGTGTAGATAAAACAGATGAAGCTATAGTCCCAGGCTCCTCCAACAATGCAACACAATGTGTATATAGCACATCAAACTAATACAACCAATCAAATAGTTCAAGAAATAACAGAATGGAAATAAAATAGTGCAAGAGAACAATATGACCTTCATCAAAGTGTGAATATGTGCATGTATAGCAGGTTGTTTTTACAAGGGTTACATCGTTAAGCTTTGATTATTTCTGAAGTGCTTTGTGATTTAAACATTACAGGAACTCTTGCATCTGAATGCCATCTTGTGGCTACAATAGTTCATAGCAATGAGCATTTTTTAAGACGTGCCAGGACTAGAAAGACACAACATAATTAGGTTCATTAGGATTGTCATATCCAGCTGTTTAGATTGTATCCAATATGAGAAGCACTCTGTTTTTGCTTGAACAACCTGCTGTATCTGTACTTGTTATATACATGTAGAAATGAATACTATAGGTTATGATGATTCTAAGTTGTACCAAAATCTTAATATGTACCAGTGAAATATTCAAGGCTCAATATGTGTTAAAATGTAATTAAAATGTAATTTTGAATGAAGTTTTGTGAAGCTGGTGAGATATCCTGGCCTACAAATTTATTGTGCAGACTTAACACATATTGTTTGGTATACCCAGAAGTGGGTCGCGGACCCGTTTCGAGTGGGTCGCAGATGTGTGAGTGAAGGAAAAAAAACGTTTGAAGGCCCGATTTTCTAACCCTGTGCATGCAGTCGGCGTTGGACTGGAAGTACCGGAGACCATAAACGGTTTTGAAAACTTCTGTGACGTAGTGATCATCTTCTCAATAAAACATCTTTGCTGATGTTTTTGCTGAGTCTTCTGGCCAATCAGAATCAAGATTGTAGCCGGAAGTCCCCACGGAGAATAACTTTGCGGTAGAACTATTCTTTATACATCCATGGGTACAACTTCAGATAAAAATGAGCACATAATGAAATATGACCCCCGGTTTGATGATTGACAGGTCACAGAACAATGGAGGGTATCTACCCTTACCCACATTTTTAAAGTAAGCCACACAGACTCTCTCCTCTTTACTCTTCTCGCAGCAAGATGTCAGAACAAAGTGAAAAACAAACAATGGCATAAAATATTATTAATATGTCGGGTAGTAATAGATTTATTTATTTTCTTCTCAGAGTGTACCAGAATGCGTAGTTTGTTAATATTTCTAAAAATCTCCTGGGGGAGAATCCCACCAGACCCCCTGCTGGGGTTGGGTTTCCAGCATGTGTGCCTTTTTATGTTACAGTTCAGCTTTGATTCCATCATCTCATTAAACCTTATTTAAAGCATTCTTTAGTGAAGGGATATATGCACTGTACTTCACTTTAATTAATATTGTATGCTGAAAAGCGTATATTACAGCACGATTTTTTGTTGAATAGATTTGATTGGTTCAAAATTTCGGGTCGCGATTTATTGACAAAGGAAAAAGTGGGTCCCGAGGCCTGACCAGTTGAGAACCGCTGGACTATAGATCCTCTTAAGGCGAGACACGGCCGGCAAAAACATCGTTTTTCATGCACTTCAAGTCAATTTTGAGACGTTGTGCTATTTTGATTCCATAACATGTTTTCTTTCAGGCTTTATACACATTTAGGTGTTTATTTTACTATAGTTTGTCTATTTGCGTCTGCAGATTTCTCCTAAACTCACCAAAAGTTAGCATTCTCTGTCATCCGAGGTGGTAGCGCCATACGGCAATCTTTAAAGGTCGTTTTCTCAAAATGAGTTTTTTTTCTCCTATTCTGAGACATGGGACATTTCCACTTCAGTAGCCAGGGTTCCCGCGGGGTCTTAAATTTGATAATCTGAATTATATATATTAATATGACCAAAAAAATAAGAAAGGTCTTAAATATGATTTAGAAGGTCTTAAAAATGATTGGATTTGAAAGGTACTTCTGTGTTGAGATGGCGTCTAAATGTGTTTTGGGGGAAATGTCCGGGCTGCAAAGTAACCAGTACGGTAAGAGCCTTTCAGTTCCCCCCAACAATTTGTATTGAATTTAGTCAAAATGGAACCAGTAATCACTAACTTTGTTTCCCCCTGCCCCTTATCGGAGAACACCCAGCTAGTAACCTAGCAACCAAGCTTAAGCTAGCGGCAGTCAGAAACTCTTGTATCTTCGAATCTACTTACAAATAAATATGGGGAAGTGTAAGTTCAACCGTATTTGGTTGGAAAACCTCAAATGTAGTGCTTGGTTGAAACCAGTGGAGGGGAACGTGTTTGAAGCCCGCCAAACCTTTTGCAAATAAAATTAGCGTTTGTTTAGCTCATGTAGCGTTAGTAGCAAAACTAAATAATCGTTTATTTCTGATTATGTTCTTTTCGTAATTGTGGCAGGCCAAAATCGTAATTGCCATAAAAATACGATTAATTGCACAGCCCACAGACAGACAGACAGACAGACAGACAGACAGACAGACAGACAGACAGACAGACAGACAGACAGACAGACAGACAGACAGACAGACAGACAGACAGACAGACAGACAGACAGACAGACAGACAGACAGACAGACAGACAGACAGACAGACAGACAGACAGACAGACAGACAGACAGACAGACAGACAGACAGACAGACAGACAGACAGACAGACAGACAGACAGACAGACAGACAGACAGACAGACAGACAGACAGACAGACAGACAGACAGACAGACAGACAGACAGACAGACAGACAGACAGACAGACAGACAGACAGACAGACAGACAGACAGACAGACAGACAGACAGACAGACAGACAGACAGACAGACAGACAGACAGACAGACAGACAGACAGACAGACAGACAGACAGACAGACAGACAGACAGACAGACAGACAGACAGACAGACAGACAGACAGACAGACAGACAGACAGACAGACAGACAGACAGACAGACAGACAGACAGACAGACAGACAGACAGACAGACAGACAGACAGACAGACAGACAGACAGACAGACAGACAGACAGACAGACAGACAGACAGACAGACAGACAGACAGACAGACAGACAGACAGACAGACAGACAGACAGACAGACAGACAGACAGACAGACAGACAGACAGACAGACAGACAGACAGACAGACAGACAGACAGACAGACAGACAGACAGACAGACAGACAGACAGACAGACAGACAGACAGACAGACAGACAGACAGACAGACAGACAGACAGACAGACAGACAGACAGACAGACAGACAGACAGACAGACAGACAGACAGACAGACAGACAGACAGACAGACAGACAGACAGACAGACAGACAGACAGACAGAGTTCTGTACTGTTATGCTGTTATGTTCAGTCATTGTTCTTATGTTGAACATGAATACATTTACTTTATGGGACGTGTTTCTTCTTTCATAGCATTTTTCCTTCATACTTTCTTGCCGTGAAATAGGTCTCAAACTCTATTCAAAGTGGTCTTAAAAAGTCTTAAATTTGAGTTGGCGAAACCTGCAGGAACCCTGAGTAGCACTTACACCAAACCTTCCAGTTATATCCCTATCAATGTTCTGAAGGTTTTTGAAGAAGGGTTTGTTCATATATCATTCATAGCCTGAATTATATAACATTTTATACCTAAAAACATGGCAAAAATTGATTATGTAGGGCTGTTGACAGTATTTTTGGATTTATGGAGTGATAAAAAGAGATATCCAAAATCCCTTCTGTGGGGGAAACTTCTGAAGCAATTGGAAACAGGACTCAGAGAGGCACGAGGAGAGCTGGAGCTTTGATGGCAAACACTGGTGGTTTATTTGGAGTTACGGCCGGAGAATTCACAAGACAGGTGGAGTGTCACGAGTTCACACAGCGGTTGCCAAACCAATTCTGAAGAAGTCTTTCTGCAGCTCGAGGTTTTAACTAGTTTGCAGTGTAATAATCAACATTCTTTATCAGCGAGACTAAACAGTTATGGACCCTGAATCTAACTAGAGCTCTCGTCCATAGGAAAGAATGTTCGCTAGGGAACCTACGTCCCTGAATAATAATCTCATGTCAGCTTGTGCTCGGTGATAAGCTGACATCAACAATGCACCCAAGCTCCTCCTCCTTAAGAGAGATAGCAGCGATACCCAAGGCCGTGGACCTATGCCATGGGAAAAGAGACAGTGAGAGGAGAAAACGATGAACTGTGTCGAAGGTTGAATACCTAAGCAAATGATCCCCGAACACCTTCTGTAAACACTTTAGATTCTAATATGACTACAAAATGAAACAAGAATTTTGAACCTGACTTTATCCAATGTTCAGATTTGTGTTCCTGAAATGTGTTCAAGTGTGCGCATATTTAATGAGATAATGGCTCATTTGCATATTTAAACATGCTATTTCAGAAAACCTGTAATACAAAAAACAATTGTCTTAATGTTAGAAATTAACTGGAGAAATGTCTTGCTGATATCTTTAAGTTAAAAAAAGTACCCTATTCACCTGTAATGTCTCGCCTTCATATATTTTGTATATAACAAACTCATCCAATATCGCAATGGCAATAACGGTCAAAATACATGCGAATATCTCATAATTTCTTAATGGTAAAGAAGGAAATGTAATAACAAATATGTCGGAGGACAGGTAACTTCCTGTGTTAACTTTAATATTAAAATGTTTATTGCAGCAAATCATCACTGGAGAGATTCTCCTGGTGCCGGAGCTTTCCTTCATGACGGGAATCCCAGACAAAATGAGGAAGGACTTCAGAGCCATGAAGGTACATGTGATGGTCTTTACTTTCTTTTATAATATATTATGTTAGACAGGATGTATAGCTTTGTTATGATTATTAGATATTAGTTCAAATACTTTATTTATCTTTGGGGAAGCTAGGTTTGTGACTTCATTTTGGAATAAAATAGTGAAAATATGATCAATATAATAAGTTTAATAGAAAGGAGAGCATTGTACTTCAATATGTAACCACGATAGATACATATAAATGTGGATATTACAATGCAAACAGTGGTGTATAATAGGGGTGTCACGGTTCACAGCATTCACGGTTCGGTATGTACCTCGGTTTGGGGGTCACGGTTCGGTACGGGTTCGGTACAACAAGAAAAGGCAACAAAAAAAAGTCCCAAATGCATAATTCCAGGTTTGTTTTTTATTTATTTTTGAAAAGTTTCAGTTTAAAAAAATCATCATTAGCATACCGCACCGCTGTCGAACAACGCAGCCACACCGTCCTCGTCCGATCCACCACCAGGTGGGTTCTAGCTCCTGCGTGTTATCTGAACTCGCAAAATTAACTTTTCTTCTTCTTGTATTTTGTTCGTTTTGTTGTGTTTCTTCTTCTTCATCATCTGTTGTTTAAGGGCGGCTGGCAAACAGCTTTTAGGCGCAATACCGCCCCCTGGATTATATATAGTGTAGTGGATACTGCCCTGAATGACAGACTTTTTTCCCACTCGTAAAAAAAAGGCGTATTCGCCGTTTGACTGCATGCACCGAACCGTGACGTCCGAACCGTGACGTACGGGACGAATACGGATACCGTTACACCCCTACTGTATAAGTATTAATAGATATCAGGGTTTTTTTCTGTGTTACTGTGGCGCTGATCTTGTATAAGATGTATAACAATTCCCACGAGAACATGACGCCCGTAAACAAGATGGCGCCACGGACGTAAACAACAACATGACGTCGGAGCTCCGTAAAAACAAAGCTGTCGTCTGACGCTCTGTTTCGACACCATTCTCCTATTTTAGGAATACCGAAATAGAAATCATCTACCAAAACACACATTGCCTTACTTTTTGTGTTAAGTTTATACATCTATATATAATAATATGTTTCATGTTTGTTAGGACCTGACCATGCACATCAATGTGAGCGGAGAGCAGCACACGCACGCCATAAAACAGCTTCTGAAGAACATCAGCACCAACCCTGAGAGTCAGAACGAGCTGAGCCGCTGGGGCCTGGACCTCGACTCCAATATCATCTTGGTCAGTTTATATATTAGAAAAGTATCACAGGTCCCCGGCTTGAGCTTCAATCTCAGGATCCATGTATCTGTGATCCTCTCCAGAATGGAAGTAGTCATCACATACAGAGCATCAACTAGTTCCTGAACAGTGTCCTTCACATGCTGATATCCAAGAGAGGGAGTTACACAGTCACAAGATGGAGAATTATAATTTTTGTTATTTTTTTTTATTATGTATTTTTCTCGAATCCGGAAAATTCTGACTTTTTCCTAGAAATTCTGACTTTTTCCTTAAAAACTCAAAAATTTGACTCTTTTCTTTAAATTCTGACTTTTTCCTAAAAATTCTGACTTTTTCCTAGAAATTCTGAATTTTTCCTTAAAAACTAAAAATTCTGACTTTTTCCTAGAAAATCTGACTTTTTCCTTAAAAACTCATTCTTACTTTTTCTCAAAATTCTTACTTTTTCCTTAAAAACTCAAAATTCTGACTTTTTTATCAAAATTCTGACTTTTTCTCAAAATCTCAAAATTCTTACTTTTTCTCAAAATCTCAAAATTCTTACTTTTTCTCAAAATCTCAAAATTCTTACTTTTTCCTTAAAATTCTTACTTTTTCCTTAAAAACTCAAATTCTGACTTTTTATCAAAATTCTTACTTTTTCTCAAAATCTCAAAGTTCTTACTTTTTCTGAACACTTAAAAATGTTAATCACTGGTCCCTGTCTTGAGCTTCAATCTCTGGATGCATGTATCTGTGATCCTCTCCAGAATGGAAGTAGTCATCACATACAGAGCATCAACTAGTTCCTGAACAGTGTCCTTCACATGCTGATATCCAAGAGAGGGAGTTACACAGTCACAAGATGGAGGAATAGAAAGCAGTATTCAATGTTTACTTCAGATTAGCTCCACGTCAGAAATGAGCATGCTTGTCATATGTCTCTCTCCATAGAGGCTGAATCATCATGTTAATCACATAGCTATCATATGCCTCAAACAGTCCTGATGCTCTTCTAGGTAATCACACATGCTGTCATGTTCACAGCTACAGTTGGGATACCTTTGATATCAAGTTACTCTCAGATTGGAAGAGGACATTCAGTGTTTTCCCTACACTACAATACAATACAATACAAAAGGGCTTTATTGGCATGACCACATTTTAAACATAGTATTGCCAAAGCATTCTACACAAGGCGTTATAACGGAACAAAACATAAATATCAACAATACATGTGGCATAACACAAAACATACTGTATATGCCAACAACGAGCGAACACGAATACATATTAGTATATCAATAAAAAGTGTTATATCAACATTTCATACTTCAAAGAATATTTTATATATACAGTACCAGTAAAAAGTTTGGACACACCTTCTCATTCAAAGGTTTTTATTTGTTTTAATTATGTTATACATTGTAGGTTAATGCTGAACACATCACAACTATGAAAGAGTACATGTGGAATTATGTAGTAAACAAAAAAGTGTTAAACAAACTATTTTTTATCCCATTTCATGTTTGCTTCAAAATGTACAAACACAAGAAAAAGACACTGAATGCATGTGTTGCTTTTTACACTTCAGGTGATCCTTGGCCGCTTTCTTTTTTGTATTTATTGACATTAATTTAGACATTTGTTCTCTCTCTCGTCAGACTAAAGCCAGAGTTCTTCCCATGGAGACCATCTGTCTGCAGTCCAACTCTTTCACCTGCGGCTCCGATGTCTCCTGGTCCAGAGAGATCGGCAGGGATCGTTCAATCAGCTCAGTGAGTGTTAGAAACAAATCTCTGCTGCTGTCTCCTCTTCGTTTGTGATTCATAGAAGTTAGCGTTGGTGCAACATCTAAAAACTGGGAGAGATGGATTCAAGTGGATACCATTGAAATCAAAGTACTCTAACATGCACTTTAGAGAGTTTAAAAGGTCTTAATTCCCTCATATTTTCCATTGCAGTGAAAACATCTGCTTCAATTAACTGTCTTTATTGAAGTTTCTCTCTAAAAACACACTTTACAAGATTACATATGAACTAGGGCTGTCAAACGATTAACATTTTTAATCAGATTAATCACAAATTAAAAAAAATTAATCAGATTAATCACCATTCGAACTATGTCCAAAATATGCCATTTCTTTATGTATATTGTTGTGGGAATGGAAAGATAAATGAAAGAAGGCGGATATATCCATTTAACATACAGTATGTTTATTATAACATTGTTCTGTGTGTCAAAATGAAAGACAGCCCACACACCTATCAATCATCAAACCGTGGGGTCTTATTTTATTACGTGTTGATTTCTATCAACACGTAATGTTGTATCGATGTATATAGAGATGTACTACAGCTAAAGTATTCTCCGTCAGGACTTCCTGCAACAACACCACGCTGTTATCTTGATTCTGATTGGCCAGAAGACATTATCAAAGATGTTCTATTGAGAGGACGATTAGGGATGTCCCGATCACCTTTTTTTGCTTCCGATCATTTGATTTTGACAATTTGCCGATACCGATTTTTCCCGATCCGATCTTTATGCAATGCATTAAGAGAAAAAAAAGCATTCAAGTTGTCCCTTAAGGTTATTTTTTTATTTAAATTTGATATTCTATCCAACATGGATATAGCTTCTTTCTTTCACAGCAGCATTGGATCAGTTCAGTTGTGCAGCATTGGATCAAAACAAAATCAAGCTTGTCAGTACTCGTTAGCTTACTGCTACTATTAGACACTGCGTCCACTCTGTTGCCAGATTTGAGAGAAATAAGAAACCAGGTCTATGAAAACAAGCCCCAAAGAAGCAACACATACATGATGTTGTGTCATTTGAAACCAAAACTAAGGCCTAAGGATGACCTTAAGACTTGAACATGGTCATTTTTGTTTTGTAACATTGAATAAAAATTTTTTGGAAAAGTATTTATTAAAAAAAAAAAAAAAAATCCCGATCCCAGATTTCCCCCTCCCGATTCCGATCTTTTGAAAATTACGTGATCGGATCGGGACATCTCTAAAGACGATCACTACGTGTCAAAAGTTTTCAAAACCGTTTCTAGTCTTCGGTATTTCCAGACAAGTGGCTGCTGAAATCAATCTCACTAACTGCTGTCTGTGTGATTTACTCCGCGCGAGTTGGCGGACTTTATTTTGCTTACTTTAACATCACTTTTCATGGTGGGGCTAAGCCATTTCTTGGTATGGCTGTAGCCTACCCCAGCCATACCCTGGCGCTGCCACTGGTGGGATGTATGTAAAAATACAAATAATTATACATAATAATAATAATAATAATAGATACATAGCCACAGACACAGTTACATTTTACTTTATAATACTGAGATAATTTTTTAACAACCTTTTGAAATGTACTTCAGAATTTTCCTGAATGATGTTGACGGGTAATGAGTTCCAGCTGACCATGGCTCTGTAACTGACTCTTTTCTGTCTCATATTTGATTTAGATTTGGGTAATACAAACCTTCCTTCTATTGTATGTCGTGTTTGATAGTTATGTTGTGCATACTGCGCTATAAACCGTTGTGATAATATTTGTGGTGAGTGAGTCACTGTAATATTTCTTACAAAATGTAATAAAATATAAGTTGACCTCTGTCTGACACTTAACCATTTCAGTGTCTCCAGCATTTAATTTACAACTTATATTGTGCTACTTGTAGTTTGTTTAAAACTTTTTCTGCAGCACTAGACCAAATAACCAAACAATAATCAAGCTGCGACAGAACCGAAACATCCAGAACTTGTCTACTTCCATTGACATCCATTGGCAAGTGTGTCACTTGACAATTATTTTTACAAGTGACACACCCCTTCCCATTTTACATACAACATTATCAATTTGTTTAGACCAAGATAATTTCTGATCCAGGGTTATAGTAAGACCTGTTCTGTATTATCCACAAATATGTATGTTTTGATTTGTGATTTTACAGAAGGCTTACAGAGAATATTGTATTGTCTATGATTGTATACAAGAAAAAAAGAATTTCAAAAAAAAGATAATTCCCTCTAATACCGGGAGTGGTATTGCAATTATAATATCAACAATGTCCAACACACATTATTCATCCTGAGACCATGAATGGCTGCTGTATTTCTGTGTTTCTTCACTAACCGTCTCGCTCTCAGATCCCACTGAACATCTGGGCCATCTTTTACCAAAACAATTATTATATTTCATTCTGGCAAGTTTCAGAAATGTATTCAACATCCTCAATAAACTCCAAAATGGTCAAGTCATTTTTTAGCTATTGTCTGCATATTGCTAATTAACACAACTTATGCTAATTGTGCAAAGTGCCCAACATGTGCAGGTTAGCATCCGGCTGTTTCGATGTGCTGGCGAGCCGTACTTTACCTTTCTAACATAAAACTTTGGGGTTCTCAACATTTCTGGGTTCACAGTGCTGACAGGTAGACTAATAAACAAAAACGGCAAGAAAAAAAAGTTTAACTATTTAATAATAACACTCAATAAAGAGCTCCAACACACACATTATCCTGAGCCTGTGAATGGCTGCTGTATTTCTGTGTTTCTTCACTAACTGACTGTCTCTCTCTCAGATCCCACTGAACATCTGGGCCATCTTCTACCCTCGCCGCTGTGCAGAGCAGGTGGAGGAGCTCGTCTCCGTCTTCAACAAAGTGGCCGGTCCCATCGGGATGAAGCTGGCGCGACCGATCCACGTGGAGCTGAAGGACGACCGCGTCGAGACCTACGTCAAAAGCATCCACTCTCAGCTCACCAGCGAGGTACGAAAAAAACTTTGACAAATGCTATCTGTAGTGGCCAAAACTAAAATGTCACCTATTATGCAAAATCCACTCGTTCATGTCTCTTCTACATCAACATGTGTCCCCTCTGTGGAAAGATTCTGTCCTGATCCATAAAAACCTGTCTGAAAATGAGCTGATCAGATTTTGGCCACTTTATGATGTCATAACGATGTGTTGGCTTGTGTAACCATTAGCCAATCAGCAACCGAGGTAACCCCCCCCCCCTTATCACCTGAACCTCCTCCTAGAGCACCATTGAGTTCTTTGTAACCAAATCTCTCTCAGAGGGGCGTGGGGAGGGGCTCCTTATTCTCATCTAAAGTAACAGACAGAGAATCAGCACTTTGGAAACAGGGCTGAAACAGAGGGGATTATGGGTAATGCTGCAATGATCGGTTTGGTGTTTCCATATTGCAATTGTTTGATTAATTGTGTAGTTAGAATAAGTATTTCAGACATTGAGGATGCTTGTTTCAAATGAGAGTAACTGCCAGCATTTTGAAATAGAAATACCTGTCTTACCTCACCTCTGCATAAATACATATAAATGAACTAATGCAAGAGAAATCCAGTTCATTGAATGGCTCTTGCTGTGATTGAATTTCCGTTTCTTGTGTCCAGCCCAACATGCAGCTGGTGGTGTTCATCATGGTGGGAAACAGAGAGGATCTGTACAGCGCCATCAAGAAGCTCTGCTGTGTCAGAAGCCCCATCCCATCTCAGGTGTGTTTCCATGTTCCAAGTGGTTCTGCAAAGCTGGTCTAGATTAGAAAAATATAATGTCGTCTAAAATGTTGTTCTCGTAGGCCATCAATATCCGGACGATTTCCCAGCCGCTGAAGTTGAAGAGTGTGGCCCAAAAGATTCTCCTGCAGATAAACAGCAAGTTGGGAGGAGAGCTGTGGACGGTCAATGTCCCTCTGGTGAGTTTTTGTATTTATGCTTAAAATATCTATGAAGAGAATCAGGAAGAGAACACCTTATCTAGTTGTGCTCAATAGTTTGGGGGAACCATCGTAATTGTGATTGTCCTGAACAACAAAGTAACTTTACTCAAATACTGTACTTAGATAAAGTCTCAATCTCCACTATGTCTTGGAAGCCAATGTTGTGCTGTTTACTCCACGAAATACATATACATACAGATTTAGATTATTAGCTCATACAAAATAACAATTTTTAAATAAACATTGGGATATCATGATAGGTTAAGATATCCATCAGCTGTATATAGTATTTAAATACATATTTTCCAGAATTTTGAACCTGGCTTTATCCAAAGTTCAGATTTCGATTCCTGAAATGTCTTAAAATATGCACATATTTAATGAGATAATGGCTAATTTGCATATTTAAACATGCTATTTCAGAAAACTTGTAATACAAAAAAAAATTGCCTTATTGTAAGTAATTAACTGGAGAAATGTCTAGCTGATACCTTTAAGTTAAAAAAAATACCCTATTCACCTGTGGTGTCTCGCCTTAATGCATCAGTAATTAGATATAGGAGTTTCACATAGGCCTTTATTCAATACCCATACTTTTACTAAAGTAAGATTATGAATGCAGGACTTCTACTTGTGACAGAGTATTTTTAAAATGTTGTATTGCTACTTGTTTATCACACAGTGCTTTGTCTCAGAAAATTAACTACTAGGCAATCCACCAGAGCTTACGTTGCCATGTAAAAAAGCTAGGTGAGGTTCAGGGTCATATTAATGTTCAAAGAGTAGTTTATATATGAATGCTTTTAGGACTGCCATTGGTCATGTCGCGGAAACATTTAAACAGTTCAGGTCACATGGGAGCACAGGCAGGTTTGATGACATCACATAACATTGCATTATTACCAGCTATTTGTAAGCGGTTGATTAATGTTACATTTGTACTAATACTCTATTTATATGTACATTTAATTGCTAAGCATGTAATGGCGCATTTCCACTACAGCGCGTAGCACGGTTTAAGCGTGCCGTGCCAAACCCGGCCCGTTTTTTGTTGCGTTTCTACTCGGCGTAGTTCCGGCTAACGGGTACTTTTTCACAGTTTTTTGGGCCTCCAAAATCGAGGTTCTTTCCGGGCTGAGTCGGGCTGAGTATGCTAAACTAGTGAGAGAATCGCTGGCTCGGGGGCTACAACTACAACAAGATGAACATATTTGACCGTGATTTAATTGTAATACACGTTTCAAAATGATGCCGAAGTAACAACACACTGATACCGGATAGTAAAAACCATGAATTAATGCTTTGACAAGTCTGCAGACAGACGGCAGGCGAAGAACCTTTTAAAATGCGTGTTTTCTGAATGGAGATCGGCTAAGCTAACGCCGTATATGCTCCGACCGTCCACACTCACAACAACGGCCTACAGACATAAATAAACCAGCGACTGTATTCTCCATGACACAGACAGTCTGTGGTTTGGACTTGTTTCACTTTTGTCTAGTTTCTGAACAAATATGAGGAGCTGTGAGCTCTGAGGGCTAAGAGCTAACGGCTGATGTTGGTTTTCTGTGGTTCTCATTGAAGATGACGCCAAGGCTCCGCCTACACTGCGTTACCATAGTTACTGCCCCCTCTACTAAACTGTAATGGAAACGCAGCATAAAGTGAGCCTGGCCTACAAAGGCCTAACTATACCGTGCTAAGCCGTGCGAGGCCCTGCAGTGGAAACGCGCCATAAGATACATCGCTTAGATAAATGATAGCCTTAGACTGCACACATTTTCAATCAGAGGAACTTAGTGGTTCGTCCTAGGATCTGATACCTGTTAGATCGTTACTAAAAATGTCCCGTAAATGTCCTGTAAAAGGATCTCTAGAGAAGAGAAGGAACCTTGAGTAACATTGGAAGAGCATTCCGGAGATGTTGTTTATCATTTTAACCAGTTAAGCCCCGAGCCTGTTTCCCAGGGCTCAGGCTTCAGATCAAATGACCAGATCTTCCCTTCGAAAAGGGGTAAATTAATCATCTTTTTTCTCAAAGCAATGATAAACATGTGAGTTGGATGTAGTAAAGTCAGAATCAATACAGAATGAAGGGATAGTAGACTAAAAGCTTTAGGAATCCAAACTATAACATATAAGTACCCTGTATCCAGATTGATGCAAAAAAAAGTGACATTTTACCTTTTTAGAGAGATTTAGAAAAAAAAAAAACACTTCTGGGGTCATTTGGGTGAATTTGAATTAGGCTTGGGCGGTATCATTTTTTTCATACTGTCATACCTTGCTGACATCATATCGTGGTATACGGTATATGACGGTATGACTTGGGTCGACTTGAGTGAGGTGGCGTTCGGCGGCAAATAGATGTTTCGAACGGTATATTATATGTTCGGTGTAAAATGCAGCCCGAGCCGGGAGACGCTCGCAAAGTGCCGCGACGTGCGCGCAAGTGCAAAACAAGGGCTTTGAGATCGGATACAGGACGCGTTTGTAGATGTCCGACGTTGTTTCCATTGTGAGCTAAGTTAACAATATATCATCATACATAAACATTTTCCGGGAGTAAATACTTGACTTATTGAATAAAGTTTGCTATATTCACTAACTAGTTTGGAAATATTATTCCGTGCATGTGTTAAAAACCTTATTTCCATTTGATTCATTGGATTACTCGCGTGAATGTTTAGCACGTAAATGCTTTCGTTTTTAAAACCGTCCGACCTCGACGACAAAACCATCAACCAGTTGCATAGGATTAAAAAATGTCAACACTCACTCACCCCGTCTTAAACATTCCCAAAGAAGTGCCTCTGTCTCTCGTTGTGCTGGATGAAGTGGTGACGAGTAAACCCAAAATAGTCCCAAACAGGCGCAGAGGCATTTTTCTTTTTTACTAGTTGTCCGAGTTAGGGGCCGGCAAATGCTGCCGCCATCTTGCTCAGCTCAGCTCTTTGCTGAGCTCTGAGAGCGGGAAAGACGGACTGCCCTCCCCTGCCCTCTGCTGGCGCGTGCTGTGTATTACAACCAATGTGTTCCCTATCAAAACTCTGTGTCAGTGTAATAGAATGAAACGCATCTGTGATTTGACGCACAGTCTGTGACGTCACGGTATTGAAAATCATACCGACGGTATTTCGAAATACCCTGGTATACCGTCATACCGCCCAAGCCTAATTTGAATATATATCTGGCCCCCCTTGGTCGATTTTGATGATTGACACCTCTTTTGAACCGTTAGAGCCATTAGAATGGAGGGGAAGTTCCTAAAAATCCATCTAAACATTACCCATTGGTGAATGAGTGATGCGTAGCCAGAATGCCCCGGAACCGGAAGCTGTCATACACTCTGAAAACTGAAAACTAGGTTATAGCCATAAATATGATGATGGATTATCAGTAATCATTTCAAAGTGACAGACACATTGGATTAACCTATGGATTATCCTTCAGCAGCGTTTTTATCGTTATAATGCCATTGAACACAACTTTTGATCAGAAACAGCAAAAGGTAAGAATATTTCCCGTTTATGCTCCGTAAAGCTACGTCGTGTGTTGTCTGTTTTCGAGTTTTGATCGCTCAGTGATGATACTTGTACTTCTAGAATCTGTGGAATCTCAGTTTGCTAGCTGATATCTTGTATCCGGTACCGGGGGCATGTGGCTTAACTGGTTAAATAGTGAGCAGTAAATGGGGAAATAATGAATCTTTATTTCACTTTTATAGAAACACTTGATGGTGGTGGGTGTTGACGTCCACCATGACACCAGCAAAGTTCATCAATCAGTCATGGGCTTTGTCGCAAGTCTGAACAGGTAAGGTGGTTTTTTTCTCAGTTGTTATTTATTCATATTGATTGTGTCGCACAATATCATGAGTTTATTTTGCGTTTTTTTCCACACATAATAAGACTCGCCGCTTTTAAAGTGGTAAAAAGTATTTTACAACATACATACAGTATAATATCTGCATATTAGTGGTTTAAATGTATTAGGTACAAGATATTATAAACATTTTGTGATTTTGCTGCTTATTTCCCAGCTCTTTGACCCGCTGGTACTCCAGAGTCACTTTCCAGTCTCCCACTGAAGAACTGATATATGGCTTCAGAGTGTGCTTACTGGCTGCACTACGGCAGTACTATGAAGTAAGTATTGCAAGCACACATTACATAAAACATTTGTAATTCAATCCCCCTTCTGAACCACACAGATAATCCCTCTTCTTCTCTGGTTTCCTTCTCTAGTGTCGTAAAACAAATATTCAATGGGGGTCAGGAGTGGCATGCATGTGTTAAATAAATAAAGCAATGGCCTTTAAAGAAACAATAACTTGAATCTCTGATGTGAATGCCCCATTAAAAACAAAAAAGCACACAGACTTTATAGTGATGCAGGGAAGAGTCTTATGACCCAGATACAAGTCAGTGTTTTATCACTTCCTGTCCCCTTGTCTCAATGGCTTTCTAAATGTGTTTTGTGTTCCTTTATAGCCCAACATTAGCCTCCTTTAGCTTAGCGGTGGTGAAGTGAAGTCATGTGACCGTTAGTGCTGCGTACCGGTACGCCGAACCGGTACTGGACTTGTAAAAAGTTTCGGTTCAAGTCCGGTTAAAACCGGAACGTCGGGAACCGGTACTTACGTATATTCTCCTTTTTGTTCTAAACCATCTAAAACCTTCCATAGATCGAGAAATTTGCGCTGAGAAAAGACGAAAAACATTGTTTTGGCTTCTGATATGGCGGCCATTACTGAACTCACGAAGTCTCGCAAAATATCGCAACTGCTCGCGAGATCTGTGTGACGTCAAGGGAAGCTGGCTTCGACATAGTGGACACTGACAGCGTGGGATGCTGGTTGCCATATTTGGTAGTGTAGCTAAGCTAACTCCTTTGTATGTATGGTGATATAGTGTCTGCCGAAAGAGCAACACTTCACCCAGACCAGGGGTCGGCAACCCGCGGCCCTTTAAGCCCTCTGCTCTGGCTCCCTTGAGCTTAGACAAAAATAAGAAGGATATAAAATAAAAGTATTTGTAGGACTATTTATATTTTGTTGCACGGTTGAAAATGTTTCGTATTTTGAGGTGATAATGTGACACATAAATAAAAAACAAAACGGTTTTAATTAGGTCAACTAAAATATGCGTCACATCCTGCTACGGTCCCACGCGAGCGCCTTTTCTTGGAGGTGCTCGCGCGGGGACCCCCGGCTCGATGAGCGAACTATGGATAAATCAAAGAAAAGTACCGAAGGAACACAGGATTTAATTCTGTGTGGACAGAGTTATATGCTTTCACAGCAAACGATGCTGGTTTACCGGTATGTTTGATATGTGGAGAGAAGTTGTCAACGGTGCTGCAGCCTTTACGTATCGAGGAACAACACGGAGAGGAAGACAGCTGACAATCTTCAGTCATAATTCAATGGGGTATGTAATTTATTTCAGAAAACACTTTTTGTTATATTCCATGGAATGCTCTTAACGTCCCGATAGCAATGAATATATTAAATGCTTTGACAATAAATACTTACAAAAATGAATCTCTGGAAGCCGTAGCGCTGTAAAAAGCACGACCAATCATTTTAGCCGACCCGGCTAAAATAACTGGATGGCCTACCTGCCTGTCAGCCTTTCATCTGTGCACAAACTTATCTCGTGGACTCATTGATGATGCGCGTTCGTGTGTGTTGGAGGAGGGAATCTGTAAGAAAGTCTGAAGGAAGAGGCCTATTTTTTCCGGTTGTGTATTTTCAAATTCTAGCGCACACGAGCTGGTTTCTCCATTCTTACCTACCCTACCTTTAACTCTTTTTAGGGTGCAGCTATATGTTTTATTTATTTCAAAGTGGGCCTATTTTAATAATATTTTTTTTCCTTCAAATGTGCAGAGGACTCCCCAAGTGCTGTGTTTAATTTATCTTAAAGTAGGCCTGTGTATTATTTGTAATTCTCCTTATAGGAGTTCTTTGTTTCTTATTAGAGGTTAACAGTTTTATATAATGTAATAAATAGCCTAATAAATGCAAAACAACTGTAGTTTTTGTCTGATATAACAATAAATACAACTTTATTAGCTATCAAGCTATGAAATATGTTTTGCGGCTCCAGGCAAAAATATTTTGGAGAAAAAGGAGCGAAATGGCTCTTTTGGTCAAAAAGGTTGCAGACCCCTGACCCAGACAATGTCAATATGCTGTTGTTCTTGAACAAGAACACATAGACTTGTACTCTTGCATATTGAGTCTTGTATGTACATCACTATGTATGTAGTTGTGTTGTGTAGTTAGTAACACATGTAGAGTTCTAGAAAAGACATGGTGTAGACACAAGTTGGAAGGGCGCACAATAAACCTGACGAGTTTGAATTTGAGTTGATTATGAGTTTATTTTCAATTGATAATTAGCTCACAATAAGTTCACTTTAGTTACTCACACAACTTGACACAAGTCCGGACTTATAAGTCCGGACCTGAACCTGAACCTCTGGACTTGAGTCCGGACCTGAACCTGAATGTGAGTCCAGGTACACAGCACTAGTGACCGTGCTGTAGTTCCTTTATAGCCCAACATTAGCCACCTTTAGCTTAGCGTGGTGACGTGAAGTCATGTGACCGTGCTGTAGTTCCTTTATAGCCCAACATTAGCCACCTTTAGCTTAGCGGTGGTGACGTGAAGTCATGTGACCGTGCTGTAGTTCCTTTATAGCCCAACATTAGCCTCCTTTAGCTTAGCGGTGGTGACGTGAAGTCATGTGACCGTGCTGTAGTTCCTTTATAGCCCAACATTAGCCTCCTTTAGCTTAGCGGTGGTGACGTGAAGTCATGTGACCGTGCTGTAGTTCCTTTATAGCCCAACATTAGCCTCCTTTAGCTTAGCGGTGGTGATGTGAAGTCATGTGACCGTGCTGTAGTTCTTTTATAGCCCAACATTAGCCACCTTTAGCTTAGCGTGGTGACGTGAAGTCATGTGACCGTGCTGTAGTTCCTTTATAGCCCAACATTAGCTTTTTACTTCAGAAATCATAAAGCGGTGTTAACTCTCTGGAGTCTAAGGGTATTTTCTCGATTTTTAGATGTTTTCTTAAATCACCTTTTAAATGTATTTCTTCTAACATGGCACCCCATGTGTTAGATATCAAAATGTTCAGGACAATCTCTGGTATTGCTATATATGCAAATTACTCACCTTAGAGCACTGTGTGATGAGATAAGTAGCTCAAAGCTTAACATTTGACATCCGATTTTCGGAAGATCGTCAAAACTCTTGTGAAAACACAAATGTACTCATGTGATCGAATTGTTTTGGTGTTTTAGATTTGGTTACCAAAGTCTTAGGATAACAAAAGTAGTGAAATATTTGAATTACACTGTATATAAATGTGTAATTCATGTCTAAAATGAAAATAAATTAATTCGAATTTTGAGTAAAACAGGTGTCTATCACTCTACTTTCACCACAGCAGGGACTGAGATACATTAGGACTGACTAATGACGTCATGTTACATACCAAGGTTCATGTGATGTGTACAAATACAAATTGAGCATTCAAACTTTTTATTCAACCAACAATTTATTATAAAATATGGTTTTTTCAACCAACTATTTATATAAATATAAGAAACTTGAAAATCTCACTATTTACAATATTGAACATCAGAACTTTCAACCAACTCTTCATTATAAATGTCAAGACAGTGTCAAGGTCTTTGTCTGTCTTCCAAAACAGTGGGTCTGGCTGCTGTGAAGATGAGGGTGATGGTGCATGGGCTTCTGTGTAGGTGGGGTGTACAAGTGCTATACGAGACCTCCACGAGACCTCCACGCTGGCTGGGTTGAAGGTGATGGCTGTGGTGGAGCCTTTGTGCTGAGGTGTATCTTGACCTGGTGGCAGCCGCAGAGGGAGGTGGAGGCAGCTGTAGTGATGCTGCTCTTCTGGTCCTTGGTGGTGATGGCTCTGGTGAAGGCCCTTGAGCCACGGTAGATCTTGACCTGGGGGCCGGCACAGATGGATTAGGCCCAGGCAGCTGTGAAACATCTCTGTAAAACAAATTAAAATGTAGGACAATAATTACTGCATTGAAATAAAGTTCAAGTAAAATGTTGCTCAAGCACAAATAACAATGCACACATAAAAAGAAAGTTTGGGAGGTTGGACAGGAGTCTCTCTCTCTCTCTCTCTCTCTCTCTCTCTCTCTCACTCACTCACTCACTCACTCACTCACTCACTCACTCACTCTCACACACACACACAAAATGGTATTTCCAGTTACTTTACATTCAGTATAAAATCACAGATATACATAGGCTACATCTGATTACAAAGTCTCATCTGTACAGGACGGTAAAATAATCACAGGCACACATCTATGACAGCCTCATCTGTACAGAACACTATGATACAATAATCGATGGCAAAAACATGTTTATAGCCACTGTAAATGTCTCCGTTGTGTGACGAATTAATGATTAATTCAATCTACACATGTAATCTCACTTTTACACACCAAAATAACGTTAACACAGAGTAAACGTTTGCTAATGGAGTCTATTTTGTCCCAAGAAAAAGTTCATGACTATCGATAAAAAATATATCAATAAACCTATTGTTACTTTTCGCGGTATTCCCCACACATTGCCAGTACACCATTACTGTAATATTTACACTTACCCATGTCCAAATGGATCCTTGTTGTTGTCTTTGTATTCTTCTTCTTCAGAAGAGTCGAAGACTTCAGGTTCTGAGGCTCTATCTTCACTGCTGCTAGCGAAAACAATCTTTAGCGAAGTCGGCGACTGTAACGTTTTAAGACATTTTCTGTCTCTCCCTTTCTCCTCACAGACGTAAACATTTATGGTTTTTTTTTACTTGGTGGGTAGGTCCTTAGTGATTTCTCGATGTCCATTGGTCATTTCAGACCATGATGGCTGCCGGCCACACCAATCCACCAATCCCACACAGTGTAAAGTCAAGCTGCTTTGAGCGGTCATATTGGCTGCTGTGCCCTGGTTACAGTCTCACAGGAGATACCGCTGGAAAGCTACACTTACAGCGATTCCACGGATTTCTGAATCATATTTCTACTCCTTGTAATCGAAGATATATGGTTAATTTATGTAAATGATGCACGTCCACCGACTCCAGAGGGTTAATATGTGGAGATTATACGGCTGAAAGAAACTTGTTAAGTATCATAAACATTGAGAATATCTTTCCTGCAATAACTCAAAATCACATAGAGAAATCCCAATTGCTTTTTGTGGAGGGAACCAGGGAGATGCTGCCTTCAGGGTCAGATTACAAAAATACATCTTCACTGCACCACTCTATTGCAATGGGATTTTTGTATTCAATCACCCACACAGCTTTGCTCTTTTCTGCTGTAACAAATGTAAATGTCCCCTCTGTGGGACGAATAAAGGTATTCTGATTCTCTGATTCTCTGATTCTGACGCACACACTTGTCCATGTTGTTTTGTACAGGTGAACCACAACCTGCCGGAGAAGATCGTGGTGTATCGCGATGGCGTGTCGGACGGTCAGATGAACATGGTGGAGCAGTACGAGATCCCACAGCTGATCAAATGCTTTGAGACTTTCCCCAGCTACGAGCCCAAGCTGGTGTTCATTGTGGTGCAGAAGCGCATCAACACCACCCTCTACGCCTTTTCTGGAAACAACGTGGCCACACCTCCACCTGGAACCATCCTGGATCACACCCTCACTCAGAAAGACTGGTCAGTGTTTTACAGGATGTCTGCAGCAAAACTCCAGATGTGCGAACACAGTAATCTTTCAAATGTCAATGCGTGGGTTGCATTTCTTGACACACCGTTGGTTTTTTTGTTTTCATCCAGCCGTAGGTTATTGGAATAGGGATTGGCGATATGGAGAAAATCAAACATCACAATATACCTGACGAAATGCCCTGTAATCGATATTAGACAGTGGACTTTTGGTATTTACACAATTTATGGTTCAAATAATATCATCTAATATGTGGATTATAGACTAAATGGTTAAAGACAAACAAGTAAGTTCGGAAAATGAATTCTCTTTCATGTTATGCAGCCTTAAAAACCAGGAAGCGACACTTGTCATGTTGCGATATGTAGTAGTTTATGACAGTATAGATGTAATATCATTATATATTGTCCAGCCCTGAATGTGTCCTTGTTACAAGCAAGCGCCACGTGCCTCAAAAAAGTGCATTAGTCATTTAAAAGTGCATGGTATTGTGACAGTAATCAACCTTGGTCAGTGTCTCAACCTGTGACCCGTTGAGTCGTTAAATTCTTTGGTTTACAAACAGAACAGAAAAACCTCGACAACATTTCAGAGAACATAGGATTAATTATTTCTAAAAGCAAACAGCAGAAGCTTCGGTAAGAATTCTTAATGTGTGTGAACAAGCAGCGAGGACACACACGGAGCATTCTCTCTAATTCATATCTGAATATAACGACCCAATAACTACTACGCAGGAAACGGAAACACCAAAAAATGTGCGCGTCAGTAGAAATCCCTCGCACACTACGCCTTCATCGTGAAATGAAAGCTTAAATTGATAGTTTTCTGATGTCAGAATGATTATATATTATAGATCTATATATGTTGATACAAAGCTAGGTTACTGCCGGACTCACTGCTGCTGTTTTGGGATAATTAAGCTCCGTGTTTTGTTATGAAGGGAAAAATTAGGTGACAAATACTTTTTTCCCAGACTAAGTCGACTAATTACATATTACTTGTTAGACCAGGGGGGCCAAACTCAATTTCATCGTTGGCCACATTAGCACTATGGTTGCACTCAAAGGGCCAGTTGTAACTTTAAGACTATATAAAAATATACATATATAATATAAAATAATGTATTATGTTACATGATTGCCTCTGCATTGGATTCTTATCTGAAAGGGTAATAACTTCATAATTAACTACGTCTGAACGCAGAAGTCTGTGGCAAATAATTGCAAGTCTCTTCAGAGTGCATGTCACAAAACTAGATGCATTGTGGGACATGTAGTTTATGGACAATTTGCTCCTGTAAAGCGGCATGTAACCGTATAATAAACATATTTAATTCTTTCATAGCTCTTGCGGGCCACATAAAATGAAGTCGAGGGCCGGATTTGGCCCCCGGACCTTGCGTTTGACACCCCTATGTTAGATGCTTTTATCCAAAGCGACATACATACTCAATACTGTGAAAAATCCCCACAGGAGCATTTTTGGGGGGGAAGTGTCTTGCCCAAGGACACAACGACATGCTGACTGCAGTGGGGTTTGAACCTGTGCTCCCCTGATCCAAACACCAACGCACTAGTCTACTGCGCCACACGCCTCCTAACTGGTGGCAGCCCTCATGATGACACCATCGAAAGCTTTCTCACGTCTCTAACAGTAACGTTTCTGTATTTGTTTTATTCAGGGTGGATTTCTATCTGATGGCACATAGCATCCGCCAAGGCTGTGGACTCCCCACTCACTACGTCACTCTGTACAACACGGCCAACCTCTCTCCGGACATTCTGCAGCGGTACTGATCACCTTTCTATTATTTTATTTACACTTAGCAATATATTGATTACTGCTACAAATGTGAAACATGTTTCTTAACGATGTATATACTTCCTTTTTTTTTGTGATCTCATTTGTATTGATTAATACACAACATGTACAACCAAAAGCACAACATTTTTTATTTTTTAAATAAAATTACTAGAAGTACATAAGAAAAAGAAACATTTAACAACAGCAATTACTTACAAAATATACAGAATACATAAGATAAAAATAATAACAATAATACTGACAAACAGAAATAAAATAAAACAGACCACACACACACACACACTTATATACTTCCTGATTTATTTATGTTTAACTTATTTTTACTTAAAGTGGACCTATCATGCTATATTTGAATAATATATTGTAGGGCCATGCCTATATAAAACATAAAAGTCACGGCTCGCCACTGTCATGGTTTATTTAAAACAGCGGGGATAAGCTGTTGAACTGCTGCTGTCTGCTGCTGGGCTCCGGTGATTGGCAAATCTGGCTGATGCCTTCTGATATGATTTAGCATGTTTGGCGTGTGTTGCCATTAGCATACCGCACCGCCATCGAACAACGCCGACATACCGTCCTCGTCCGATCCACCACTTGCACTCCTTCGTTATTGTAGTCCACAGGGAACCCGAAATGTTCCCACACAGCTGATTTAAAAGAAGCGGGTGGGTTCTAGCTCCTGTGTGTTATCTGAAATCGCCATACTAACTTTTCTTCTTCTCGTATTTTGTTGGTTTTGTTGTTTGCTTCTTGTTCTTCATTTGTTGTTTAAGGGCGGCTGGCAAACAGCTTTTAGGCGCAATACCGCCCCCTGGATTATATATAGTGTAGTGGATACTGCCCTGAATGACAGACTTTTTTCCCACTCGAAAAAAAAAGGCGTATTCGTCGTGTGACTGCATGTGCCGAACCGTGACGGTACGGGACGAATACGGATACCGTCACACCCCTACTTCTCACAGAATCAGCCCTTACAAAAACAGGGCTGGAAAAGAGCAAATGGAGCGAAATGAGGCATGGCTAAAATGCATGATCTGTTTGGTATTTTGAAAAAAAAACTTCACAGACATGTTTTGTATAGGTATGGCCCTACAATATATGTTTCAAATATAGCATGATAGGTCCACTTTAATCTATTCGTTGTTTTGACTTAGATAGTAGTTTAACTTTTATTTTATTTTGTGAGAGAGAAACTCATTTTACAACATTTTAGCCTTTGCAGACCATTTACATGCACACAAACCTATATAAGACACTACAGGAAAGATAAGTATTAGAGCCTCTTTAAAGGTCACATGTCATGCTTTTCCGGTTATTACCCGTCCCCTTCTGTGTTATGAAGGTTTTTCTGCATGTAAAGGGCCTGCAGAGTCAAAACCCTCAAAGTACACCCTGTAGGGAGTAAAACTCTAACACAGAAAATACCTCCCCAAAACGCCTCGTTGGAGATACGTCACTGATTCTTCCGGGTACGCATGATGTCAACCGTACCCGGAACGAAATGGACCAATCCGTGGAGCCGTTACGTTACGTAGGCCTGTCACGATAAATAATTTTGTTGGACGATAAATGTTCCTGGAAATTATTGCGATAAACAATAATATTGTCGGCACCATTGTAAGACCATTTTAGACCACTGACATACTGATAATATATCATAATAATTCTAGTACATCCTTTCAAACAGAACTTTTTATTGAACATTCAACATTGCAAATGAAATGTGAAATAATATTAAAATATATAAATGATATATAATAAATAAACAAATTAATTAAATTATAATAAATTAATTAAATCACACACAACCAAAACAATAAATTAAATAGACTCAGGCTGGAAAACAGAGCTCTCAATCCATCTATCTATCCATCTCTATATAGATGGATAGATAAATATATATAAATATATATATAAATAAATCAATATGAGCACACATTGTCTCACAAGCAAAAAAAATCTCCTTAAAACTGTCCATACAAAGGCCCAGATGCCTCAACAGGCCATATCCAAATCTGTTTTTCGAAGTTTTCGAGCAAGGAACACCAACATGTTTGCATTGCCGGGCAAATGCATCTTTGATTGTAAACTGTCGGGAAGGTGGGGGCTCTCCATCTCCAGCTGCCGTGTTTGCTCCCAGCTGGGAAAACGGAATGTAGTGGTTGTGTTTTAGGTGTAGTTTAAAATGCGTGGTATTGCCTGCTTTTGTCGCTACCTTTTTTAAAGAAATGCGACACACCGCCCGGCTCATTCAAGTCCGTAGGTTGGCCTCGTTGATTTGGCTTGAATCCAAAATACTGCCACACCGGAGAATCGAGATGTGTAGGTTTTGTAACCAATTCCATTTCACTTTAAATTCCCCGCGAGTAAGTCACACGTTGTCTCCCGCTTGTCGCTATATTATTAATTTGCCTGCTACGCTGCTGTACGTGCACACAGTGTACTGACCTGGCTGTGTGTCAGCCCCGCCCCTCACAGCGCGCATGGACGGCAGCCACAGCTCGTCTGGCAGCCACAGCGCTCCTAGCTAAAATGCTGGTCACATCCTTATGTAAACAAACACGCATGTAAACGGCAATTTATCGAGCTCAGAAAAGTTATCGAGTCCATTTTTATTTATCGTACGATAAGTCAATTTATCGATTTTCGCGACAGGCCTAACGTTACGTCCGTGGAGCCGTTACGTTAAGCCCCCGCTGATTGGTCCAAATTGACCAATCCACGGACTTCATCACACACACACTCAGTGCAGGCAGCTCTGCTGATCTCTCCTCCCTGGCTGCAGGCTGATAACAGACAGTTGGGATTGCGGCGAAATTCTCTCTGCAGACCCATTCTCTCTGCAGACCCATTCTCTCTGCAGACCCACTCTCACAGCGTTTATCAACCTTTCTCTTACTCAATATCAAGCCACACTTATTGTTTTTACTTCGGCTGTGACTTTGTGTGTGCTCAGGATGAGTTTGGCTGTGGTTCGCTGTCGCTAAACAAGGAAACCACACCTCCACGGAGCTCAGCGCGATTCACAACGTCCCGAGCAATCAGAGCACACTGTGCTCACAGGGAGGGTGAGGGCTGGAGCTACTGGAGCTACAACGAGCCGTTAAAGGCAGAGAGTGAAATTCAGTGAATACACGTAGTTTACAGAGATGCTGTTTGAGAAACCAATGTGAGTTTGGAAAATTGCACAATATAAATCTATTCTAGTAGACCTCAACCATGGAATTATGATCAGTGGAAATGGCCATGACATGGGACCTTTAACATGTTGCTGTGTTCCCATTCATTCCAGGATGACCTTCAAGATGTGCCATTTGTACTGGAACTGGCCGGGCACCATCCGGGTTCCCGCTCCCTGCAAGTACGCCCACAAACTGGCCTTCCTGTCGGGTCAGTTCCTGCACTCTGAGCCGGGCATCCAGCTCTCCGACAAGCTCTTCTTCCTCTGAGCTGCTCCGGTATCTTCCCCTGGCAAACTGTTCAAGGAAAAAACAGAAAGTCTGAGCCGGATGACAACAGACTCAATGGATGCTATGAAGGATTTATTACAAGTATTCATACAAGTATTTTCATATTCAGATCAAGCCTTAAAGAGTAACACCCATATTTCACTACTACTGTAATAATGATGTGTTGCATATAATCATTCTAAGTTCAAAACCAGTAGGAAGTTTGGAGCAAGTTTTCTTTAGTTTTTAAAGTATATTTTAGCCTTTGTTCCTGTGGCATAAGGATTGGTCTCTGTTCTGTTAATGTTCAGACCCTTCCACTGTGATAGATTTTAATTTGTAACAAGTTAAAGATTTATAACATTTAATTTGAGATAAAGAGATTTGGAAGTTAATACAGTTTCAGCGTTATTGTGCATAACACAAAAATCTGCATTGTATAAAGTTGAACTAAAACACAGAACCTGCGCCTGTTTTTCTCTTCACACATTTAAACTTCATCACATTTGCCCAATTTGGTATATGTTGTTGAGGTCTCCATATTAAGTTGAATAATTAAAACGAAAGTTAATATAATCAAATATATTCTTGTATAACGCCACAATGAAAATGCATTATATTTCATGTTCTATAATCACAGTATATACAAACGTAAGTGGTTTGGTCAGTTGAGTTGAAGGCCTATTATTATAGTGATACAATGGGTGTCAGTGTCGAGCAGAGGGGAGACAGTTGTCTTCACTCACAGCTGGCTGTGCATAGGGGGCCCAATGGAAAAGTAATGGAGCCCGAAAATGTATTTAGGCCATACCTACCATAGGAGACTATGTATTGACATGTCCCGTCCTGCACACCAGAGGTCCATGACCTTCTCCCACATATATGGGTATGAAGGAGGTGTCTGGTTTTTTTCTGTCCCTGTGTGGATCATAAAAAGCACTGGTTGAGAGGGAGAAAAGCTTCAGAGCGGGGTTTCTCCTTGGTGAGTTCTCTCAAATTAGTTTTGTTTTGACTGTATTTTACTAATACAACTGAAGTGGGCAGTTGAAGTTAGAATTTAAGGTCACAACTGAAGTGGGCAGTTGAAGTTAGAATTTAAGGTCACAACTGAAGTGTGCAGTTGAAGTTAGAATTTAAGGTCACAACTGAAGTGGGCCAGTTGAAGTTCGAATTTAATGTAAGAAATGTAAAACTGAATTGAGGTTTTATATTAGAAAAATACCACAGCATGATATATTTTTGTAGGATAGTCATATTGTAACGAGAGAAGGTAAAAACCCTGTATAAGTGTGGACCATTTTCTTCAAATAAAATCTCTATCGATTCAAATAAATGATTGAATTCAGTCGTCGATTCGTTGGTGACGTCATCACGTGTGTTTTACAAGCCGTTAAGCTCCAACGTTATCGGTGTTTTTATCGGTACTGGAGACATTTAACAAATATGTCATATTTATTATTGCTACATAAACATATCACAGTCTTAGTTTCGCCAACTCGTTTCTAGTATGCAATACGACAAAAAAGATGTGTCTGATGTATTTTAGATCTTTCCAATCCAAACGAGAGATCTCTCCCCCGTCTTGTGTGTGAGGGGGCGGGGCAGTTTACACACACGCGGCTGCTACATGCATGCAACACACACACGGAGGAGATGGCGGAGAAAACGCGCTCCAACTAAGGTGTGGTTAAACCTATGGGTTAAACATTAACCGTCTCGATTTGGGAAATGCTTGGGCCAAAAGTGCAATAAGAGTTTAGCATGTAAGGGCGCCGCGGTAACTAGTGTTAATTTCGTCAGCTATTTTTTTATTTAGTTTTAGTCTTAGTCCTTTGTTACATTTCCTTTTTAGTTGTAGTCATATTTAGTCACCTTCATCCTGTTTTTATTTAGTCCAGTTTTAGTCGACTAAAAGTCTGATCATTTTAGTCTTATTTTAGTCAAAGAAAACTAATTATTTGAGTGTACTTTTTGTCAATGAAAACGGTTGAGTATGTTTTAGTCATCAGATTATGTAGATAGCCTACTCTGCAAAGCTGCATTCTTAATCATTCAGCCTGTGTTTTTCATCACATAAGGACAAGATATAATCTTATTGTGAAATAAATTAGACTAAAATGACAAATTATTGGTTTTGGCTAGACTAGTTTGACTGAAATGTTCTGGTCAGGTGTGTGGTGTTTTTACCAGCTGTGTTATGGCCACATTGCTTCCCTTCTGATAAAACAATGCATTCGCCTTTTTTCTCCGCCTCAGCGAAAATGGCCCCAAATATCACATCGTTTCTTTCTCCCAAGCAGTGGTGGCGTTAGACTTTTTCGTTGTCAGTCATTTTGACGGACAGGATCGTAACATTTCCGTCATAATCCATGTATTAGCCGTCGACTCTGTAGACAACTCGTCACTCACTCGCGCTGACGGGGGGGGGGTAATTCTGTTAACGCGACCACTGCTCCCAAGCCCTGTTGTTGCCATTTTATTTTCTGTTAAATAAGGTTAGTGAGACCATGAGTTAGACCCGAGTCTTCCTGACACAGTGTGCCGCTGGCCCAGGTTGCGGTCGTTTAGTCCAAAAATCAGCTCATAAGGTCTATCCCTTGGCCTCTGTGTGAAACGTCACGGGGTTAAGGGATAGTGGATAGGAGAATTCAAAAGGATTTAGGAGAAGAGACTGCGGTGCTTTACAGAATCCGACTGCACTTTCACTATCCAACGTGTTTATGATGCGCCAGCGGATGTCATAAATGTGCGTTTGCTGCTGTGGGGAAACTACATGGGAAACTATGGAAACAGTTTCTATACAGCGGACTACAACATGGATGTAAAATAAGAACGAGGGACTACTACTCATCTAGAGAGACTGCACCGTGCTCTGATGCTGTTGTTATTGCATTATGAACGTGGACAACAGAGAAACATATTCTTCATGACTAAAGTTGGAATTGAAATAAAAAAGGAAAGTGCAATTTATGCTTGTCACCCTCTCCCTCCGGTCCACATTAATACAAATGATCCCAATACGTATGATTGTATGAACTATGAAAATATCTTAAAATCAATACAAATGTATTTATTATAAACGTTAGTCCTTAAAATGAATCACAATGTATATCACCATTCAAACATCTTTTAAAAGTTGAACAACCCCCACACTGCTCAGTAAACACTGTGAAATGTTGACTTTATTTGATCCTTTCAGTAAAAACTAACGTTCATATTTCTTTTTGATTATAATTCTGATGAACGTTCAAAACAAAGCACTTTGGCAAGTTACCGTTTTAAAAAGCTTAATAAGCACCGTAACTTTCATGATATAATTTCTCGGTCATAATCGGTTGTTTCCGTGAACGGCCGACTGTTGTGTGTGACGGAAAATGCTGCGGCTGCGGCTGCAATGTGGGCAGCATTTTCTCCTCTCCTTTCAGTGAGGGAGGTCCAGCGGTTCCTAAGCTAAAGGAGGTTATAAAGGAAGTTTGAAACCTCCTTCCCTATCATCTAGAGCGGACCGCACTTATCATGGCTGCTACTGAGGGACTTCCGGGTCATTTCCCTCCGTTAGGAAGGTTCCTAAACGAAATATACTATTCGACTGCAACCCCGGTGTAATTCAAATGTACCGCTGCGTACAGCACAGACACACGCAGACACACAGCTGCTGCCCAGCCGCAGCACCGGAAATGGAACTGCTGGGAGAAAAACTGACTCACAGATGTAACGTTATCTTTGATAATATTTCCTCTCGTTAATTTTCGTCAACGATATTGCATGTTGATTTCGTTACAGTTATTGTTTACTGCCGTCTCGTCATCGTCTCGTTATAGTCATGGAAAAAAAGGTCGTTGACGAACATATTTTGTCATAGTTTTAGTTCAAGGAATGCACCGTGTCTTTCAAGTAGCTCTATAGCCCCCTCCACGAGGTATGGTCAGGTATGTTATGTATGCTACTGTAGCAGCAACACGCGGAGTTAACTAAATTATACAGACATGGGTTAATGATTAGAGATAACTGAGTTATTTATTTTTGTTTATGTTTCAGCTATTCTGTTTAGAGTTCTTTCATCAGATTATTTAATACGATTTGTTAAAAAGTTTATTTATTTAATTTAAATTAAAAAGCAATGTTCATTTTGTTAACAATTTGTTTAGTTAATTGACCTTTTTTTCCCAAAAGAACCGATAAGAGTACTGTTAAAGGACCGATCGATAAGCGGTATCGATTAAAGTAGTAGTACAGTTAAAACCTTAACGATCCGAATAGTCGATTAATCGTTTCATTAATCGATAGATTAATCAATTATCAAATAAATCGTTTGTTGCAGCCCTTCTGTTAGTTCAATTAGTAGGTCTGAGTAATTGCCAGAATAAATTAAAAGGCCTCCCCACTCCAACAATGTAATGCTCATTTTAAATAGTGAAGTTAAAAGCTTTCCTATGAAATATCAGAAAAGCTGAGGATTTCAGAAAGTAGTTGAAGTATTGTATTAAAAAAAAACAGCAGCTACATGAACTAATTACTGATTTCCCAGAGTTAAAGATCAACAGCTGTGTGCATTGCTGCTGATTGTTTGCAAGGCATGTTGGTGACCTTACATGCTGTACGGATGTAGATTGTAGTTGTGGTTGCATTAGATCATTGTGAATGAAGAAGTTTTCGTTGTAGACAAAATATTCTCTGAAAAAGAAGACAGATGCCAAAGGTAAGACACTTTAATTTTTAATTTTATGTCAATATGCAGAATCATTACATTTAGCTGACGCTTTTATGCATTCGACCAAGAAGATACAAACTTGAAGAAAACCGAATCAGGTTTCATAGAGCCAAAACATTTCAAGTGCTACTCAACTGGCTTTAGATAAGGCAGTCCTTTGTTAGTATATAAGTGCTTTGATAGTAATTCTATTGCCCGAAGTGGAGTCGAAAGAGATGAGATTTCATTCTGCGCCGGAAGATGTGTGCATCACACATGGAAAATATGTTGTTGATTCACTAAAGGCAGAGTGATGAAGCCCAAGAAGATATTGATTTACAGTAAACTCCAGTTAACCTGTTATTGAATAAAACATGAGTATTGTATTTGTTACACTGCTTAACTTGTGCACGTTACTTAGTCATTTATGCAGATGTTTTTTGTCATTCCACCATCTTAGTAAGGAGCAGTTGTCTGACAGTGATATACTGATGAAATACAAAACATAATGATTAACTTGGAGCTGGTGAATGTGTCTCTTCCAGCTCTCCTTCACCTTCACTGCGGGAACATTAAGCTTCATGTCGGCGTTGACAGTGCAGCAGCAGCAACAATGAATTTTGACAGCCTACTCTCGGAAATAAATGGATTTGGAACATTTCAAATCCGCCTGGTGTTGATTCAGGCCTTGTCTCGAGTCTCGCTGCCCTGCCACTTTCTGCTGAATAACTTCATGGCAGCGGTTCCCGATCACCACTGCAACGTCCTGGACGACGGAGGCCTCTTCGGGAACTTAACGCAGGAACAGAAACTGTCTTTTGGGATTCCAGCGGAGCCGGACGGGACCCCGAGCTCCTGCCAGATGTTTACAAAACCCCAATATGAACATCTGGCAGGTTTCAACAGCAGCGACGAGGCTTTCACTGTCCAGTGTCAGAACGGATGGGTGTACGACAACAGCACATATCAATCCACTTTGGCCACAGAGGTAAGTGTCGCCAAATGACAGTACTCCTTCATGTTATACATAATAATAATAATAATAATAATAATAATGCATTTTATTTATAGAGCACTTTTCTTGAAACTCAAAGATGTGAGAAGAGTACAAATTAGAGTCCTATGAGGAGGAAGAAGTGGACAAGTAGCCTATAGGGTCATTCATAAATTGCTTACCTCACTGGTCCCCTGTTGATTATATTATATTTATATATATATTTTTTTTTAATCATTTATTTGACAGGGACAATGCACTGTAAAGAACACTTAAAACATTCAAATGTATCAAGCGTAACAGTGCCAGATTTAGCTTTGAGCTTATTTCCATCCGCAGTCCCTCACATAAAAACATTTAAGAAGATTACATTTTACAAACATAGCAAAAACAAAATACATGATATGCAGAACGTGCAAGAGAGCAAGAGCAGCAGACACAAGTATTTATGACATGGTAATACAATCTAGCAGCTACGACATATAAAATGCAGGAGGAGATACAAGAGCTCTACCTAAAGTGCAAGAGGAGATACCCCTGTGTTAAAGTGCATTTAGCCGTGATCGCACGTATGTTTGTTTCTCAACCATTCTTTGAGTTGACCTTTAAAACTATTGAGAGTGGGACAATCCCGTATCTCAGTTGGGGGGCTATTCCACAAAGAGCTGCCTTTAATGGAGAGGACATTTTGTCCGAAAGTGGTCCGTCTGCTGTGGACTTCAGTCTCCTCTGGTTTCTGACCTAGTGCAGCGCCCAGTGTGTTTTTTGTGGATGAATTCCCCTAAGGGGGGGCGGGGGCGGGGGCAGTCCATGTAAACATTTATTTAAAAAAAACACTTTTAAAAGACTTAAATTTGTCAAAACTCAAGAAATTATGTTTTTCAAGGATGGTACAGTGGTGGTATGAATGTGGCTTTCTGTCAAACACCTTGATAGCCCTAATAATAATAATAATACACTTGATTTATATAGCACCTGTCATGCTTGACGCAGCCCAAAGTGCTTTACAGAGTATGACAAACGAGGAACATAATTCAAATGTGTTAAAACATGAACGGTGATACTACTAAAAACGTAGGGGAGGCGTGTGGTGCAGTGGGTTGTGCGTTGGTGTTCGGATCAAGGGGTCACAGGTTCAAACCCCACTGCAGTCGGCATGTCGTTGACACTTCACCCCAAATTGCTATTATTGAGTATGTAAGTGGCTTTGGATAAAAGCGTCTAACAAGTGACATGTCATGTTACATGTGCCAAGTGCAAGGACTGACTTAGCTTTTATGTGCGCAGCTCCTCTTGCTTGGAACAGTCTTCAAAAAGATTTGAAACTGAGCAAATTGGTTCCACTGCCTGTTTGTAAAGCTCGGATAGGTGCAATGATACTTGATACCTTTGGTACTTGTCTATGTCTCTAGGTATGTAAATGTAGCCCTGTAAATATGATGTCCTTTTGTGTTATCACTTGTTTTCTGTTTATGTCGTAACCTACTTGCTGCCATGTTGGACAGGTCTCCCTTGAAAAAGAGGTCGATGATCTCAATGCGTTAAATAAAGGTTTGAAAGAATTACAGAGTAAGAAAAATATACAGATGACCGTAAAGATACAAACTCTATAAACTGTCTGATAATGGCAGATGCTACGGTAGAAATTGATGGGATTTAGGTTTTTACCCGCTTAATGTCTGACCAATTGTTAAACAGCATTTCCGTGCACATGACTTTTGTTCACAGTTTATATGTTGGGGGTGTGTCTGTGTGTGCAGCGACCTTAAGAGACATTAAATACATCAGAATCTATATTTGATCAAAATAAGTCAAATATAGAAACAACAATATATATTTCTTGTCAAATGTCAGTATTCATTCTGGTTGAAGGTTTGAAATGAAATGCATAGGTTACAATCATTACATCAAGTGAACCCACCATGATATTTCAACATGTATATTTTCTACTTTTTGAATGTTATTTTATTTCTATTTGAGATGTGTAGATTTTGAATTGGTTATTTCTAGTCTTTTAATGTCTCTAATGTGAAATGCCTTGTCTTTTTATGCTGCTGCAACGCAAAATAATCCCAAATTGGGATCAATAAAGTACTTCTTAGCCTATCTTATCTTATTATGATGCTAGCACCTACTACCAAAATACCTTACTGATGCTTTTAATGTTTCCTCTGCAGTGGGATCTGGTGTGCAGCAGGAAGGGACTGAACAAGGCAACAGCCACCATCTTTTTTATCGGTGTGATGCTCGGAGCACCGTTATTTGGGTTCCTGAGTGACAGGTAGGCAGAGGTGGAAAGTAAAAATATTACTCGTCACCGGCTTGAGATTCAATCTCAGGATCCATGTATTTCTGATCCTTTCAAGAATGGAAGTAGTCATCACATCAACTAGTTCCTGAGCAGTGTCCTTCACATGCTGATATACAAGAGAGGGAGTTACACAGTCACAAGATGGAGGAATAACGGGTCTTGTAGGTATTCATACATCCTGTCATGTACAAAATTCTGACTTTTTCTCAAAATTATGACATTTTTCTTTCTTTCTCAAATGATCAAAATTGTGACTTTCTCTCAAATTCTCAAAATTATGACTTTTTCTCAAAATCTCAAAATTATGTCTTGAGTTTGAATCTCAGGATCCATGTATTTGTGATCCTCTCCAGAATGGAAGCAGTCATCACATACAGAGCATCAACTAGTTCCTGAACAGTGTCTGTCATTACCCGATCCGTCCCCCTGCCCGATCTATACTGCGCATGTGCGAGATGGTCCGCCATACTGGAGAACTCCGGACACCAGGAAGGACACTTGACACAGTGGCTTTTGGCAAAGCTCAAAAATAAAACTCGAGAGGGATGAGTTATTGTTAATACAACGTGACTTCACTATTATTTAACAACTCTTTTTATTGGGCCAGCCATATGCCATACATGTTTGCATACATTCACAGTAAATATTTATTCAGTATGATGGCTGTCTAACAGAAGTTAAATCAATTTCTCTCACTTATTCTGACAATGTACTTAACCCCAAATAAAAGAACCCAATAAAAAGAGTTGTTAAATAATAGTGAAGTCACGTTGTAATACCAATAACTCATCTCTCTCGAGTTTTATTTTTCAGCTTTGCCGAAAGCCACTGTGTCAAGTGTCCTTCCTGGGTTGCCGTCCGGAGTTCTCCAATATGGCGGACCATCTCGCACATGCGCAGTACAGATCGGGCAGGGGGACAGATCGGGTAATGACACTGTCCATCACATGCTGATATCCAAGAGAGGGAGTTCCACAGTCACAAGATGGAGGAATAGAAAGCAGTATTCAATGTTTACTTCAGATTAGCTCCACTTCAGAAATGAGCATGCTTGTTATATGTCTCTCTCCATAGAGGCTGAATCATCATGTTAATCACATAGCTATCATATGCCTCAAACAGTCCTGATGCTCTTCTAGGTAATCACACATGCTGTCATGTTCACAGCTACAGTTGGGATACCTTTGTTATCAGTTACTCTGATATTGGAAGTGGACATTCAGTATTTTCCCTACAGTAACTAAGAGCATTTACTGAAGTACCGTTTTTCTTTTCATGAGCAGGTTTGGTCGCCGCCCGCTGCTGCTGGTGTCTTATTTGGGGACGATTATATTTGCCGTCGTGAGTGCTTTCTCCTCCTCTTATGTGATGTTTACCATCATGAGGTTCTTGACTGGCATGGCCCTCGCGGGAATAAGTATCATCTCCATCGCGTTAAGTAAGTTCTTGCACTATTTGATCTGTTATATTGTGTTGCACTGTTGGAGGAGCCTGTGACCTATAGGCCCGGACACACCAGGCCGAAATCGGCCGTTTTCGTTAGTCGGATGACGAAGCGCGCCCTGTCGCCCAAACTCAATTTGGTGTGTCCCGCACCGTCGGCCGTGACACGCCTTATTTGGCCTTTCATGGCCGGCGCACGGCCGATTCAACATGTAGAATCGGCCGTGCGCCGGCCACAGGTAGTCGGACAAAGAAATCACTCTGATTGGCTGTTCAGCTAGCGAATCAGTGCATGAGAAGCAAAACGGTTGCTTGCAACACTCCAATGGCTGATAGCTCCAGTACCGCACGAAACATGTTTTCGATGGACGAGAATGAAAATGGAACGCACACGCTATTTGTTGTTTGTTTGGATCACGCAGTCTGTTCTTCTTCTCTGTCTTCCGGTTGTTGCCTCTTTTGAATGACGAATACACCCTACCGCCGCCTGCTGGTAAGGAGAGTTATTGCCACTCACGCATGCGCAGTTCGTACGTGCTCGGCTGAAGTCTTTGCGGTGTGTTCCAGTGCGACACATGGCCAGGACGCAGGGGAACACGCCGACGCAACAGTCGGCGTCGGCGAGTTCTCTGGTGACTGCTTGGTGTGTCAGGGCCTTAAGACTTTCATCGACATAACTAAACTGTAGCTATGCACACATGACAATAAAAGCCTTGAAAAAGTAGGCCAATGCAAACAAGAAATTAAACACATTTTCACAACACTTTTCCCGTTTCTTGTGCTGTCCTTCCTTCAGATGTTGAGTGGTTTGGCATCGAACACAGGACTTTTTCTGGAGTAATCATAAGCTTGGATTGGACGATTGGAAATATTCTTCTGGTTGGCATTGCGTACTTTATAAAAGACTGGAGGATGCTCATCTTGGCAGTGACTTCTCCCTTGATACTCGCCCTGATTGCTTGGAGGTATTAGAGCTTCATATCTTACTGAAACTGAATCCTATGAGCAGTCATGGAGACATTGAACGCACCATGCTTGTGTTTTACAGATGGCTTCCAGAGTCTGCCAGGTGGCTGCTGGCAAACGGGAAGGCGGACGCCGCTCATTATTACGTAACGCAATGTGCCAAGACTAACAACAGAACCAAGGTCATGGCCACCGTCACACCTGCGGTACGTTGATCTTCTTTAAGGTCATTTTATGTCTTTGCAGTCAGTGTCTTTTTGCAGTCATTGTGTCTGTCTTTGTATAATTCTGTCCCCTTTTAAAGTAGCGTAATTTTCGGACTATAAGCCGCGCCTTTTTTCCCATTTTTCGACGCTGCGGCTTATATAACGGTGCGGCTAATCTATGGATTTTTACAGCTAACGGCCACTAGGGGACCTCCTAAATCTATGGGTTTTACAGCTAACAGCCACTAGGGGACCTCCTAAATCTATGGGTTTTACAGCTAACGGCCACTAGGGGACCTCCTAAATCTATGGATCTTTACAGCTAACGGCCACTAGGGGACCTCCTAAATCTATGGATTTTACAGGTTACAGTCCACCACCTTTAACTCTATGGGCTCTATGGCCGGTCCGCGCCCCCCACCTTTAAGCGGCGGGCTCCAGCAGGAAAAGCTGGAGGCCGGAAAAGAGTGAGACAGGTAGCGCGTAAAAGTAAAAGTGGAACCGAGAGTGGTACGAGAGACAGAACGAGAGCAAGACAGACATTACGAGAGCGAGACAGGTTGTCCCCGTACCACTGGTTGAAAACCACTGCTGTAGATCACTGCCGGTACGTGCGCTGGGAGCGCACCGTTTAAGTTTGAAAGTTGAAAAGTGTGTGTGTCTGAAACGCTATGTGATACAGTACAGTTTACACAGCACATGTTCTGTAGCTACTATTGCACTAAATGCTAACACTTGAATACGTTATGCAAATATGCAACTTGTTTGTTGAAATGTTAATAAATGGGAGCTTCCTCAAACAGCCATCTCTTTCCCGAAAATCCCCTCTGTGCACGAACCCTTACATATGGTAATTAAACATTAAAACACCTGCGGCTTATAGTCCAGTGCGGCTTATATATGTACACATCATTCAATTTAGCTGCTGCGGCTTATATTCAGGTGCGCCTTATAGTCCGGAAATTACGGTAATTCTGTGTCTCTTTGTATAATTCTGTCCCCTGTTAAAGTAATTCTGTGTCTTTGTACCCAATTTACTGCCTCTTTACGGTTATTGTCTCTTTGCAATATATTTGAGTTTATGTATTATTGTGTGGTTCTTGGTAACCTTTTGTTTCTTTTTGTATCCGTCTACAAACGTTAAATGAAAATGTCAGAATAAGAGAAAACACTGTAAATGAACAGCTTGTGTTGGTTTGCTTTCTCACAGGATTTACTGCAATCTGCTCAAGTTGAAAACAGAGAGAATAAATACAGCATTGTGGATCTTTTCAAGACCCCAAATATCCGGAAACTCTCCATATGCTTAGGAATAGTATGGTGAGTGTCAATGTCAAGATGTTGGGGAAGCCATTTGGGAAGTATTATAATCTGCTTTTGTTCTGAGAGTTGAAGAAGAAGATCAATACCCAGACAGCAATAAGCTGAAAGAAGGGGAAACGAGCTAGCCTGATTCTGTCCAAAGTAAAAAAAGATTTAACAAAATGTGGCTTTGACATTTCTGATTGTGTATGATCTACAAAAGCCAGATAAAACATATTGAGCCTTGGAGGTGTCGGCAGGTGGATTTTGAACTTGTGGCAGAGCCAGGTTAGCTGTTACTTTTATTTATTGTTTATGCGCTAAGCTAAGCCTGGCTTTTAAATTGATTTAACGATCAGAAAGAAAGCAAATAACAGACTGTATTTCATATTATGTGCAATATGGTTTATGATGATTGATGATACTGAAAGCACTGAACTCATCAAGCTGAGGTTCAATTTGAAAAGAAAGTCTCATTACTTTGTTCCATTTCTCTAGGTATGGAGTTGCCTTCACATACTACGGGATAAGTCTGAATATCACTGGGTTCGGACTAAACCCATATCTCACACAATTCATATTTGCATCCATCGAAATGCCCATGAAGATCGGTGTGTATTTCTACCTGGAGAAAATTGGCCGAAGGTCCGGTGAGGTGGGAGCCCTGCTGACGACGGGGCTCTGCCTCTTCATCAACTTATTCGTTGCACAAGGTAATTCTTATCTGAGGATTATCTTTGACAGATATCTGAACTAGGAGCTGTTAACGCTCAAGATACATCTGGAAGCCTTAAAGCATTAGAAAAAATGAATGCAAGTGAATCGCATTACCAAGAGCCTGGGAGCTAAGATCTTCATCGACATAACTACACTGTAGCTATGTACGAATGACAATACAAGCCTTGAATCTTGATCTGCTCCTGTACTTCCACTGCGGAGATGTTCAGCATGATTTGCATGGCAGTGAAAAGGCAAGGAAAGCAGAGGAAATAGCTCAAGCTACATGTTTTGTATAAACCGTTGAACCATCACTGTCTCTGTGTCACGGCACAACTGATGCATGACAAACCTGGGTTTTAAACGTTTTGAAGCCACAGGAGGTGTGACAAAAACGTATGACTTACGGAACAATGAACTTCGGCTGACTTTCCAGAAAAAAATAAATCATAAATCCAAATATCGCTTTTGTGATCAGGCGATCGCCGAAAGTACGATGAGAGAAATAATGAGCTGAATGTTGCGCCATCAATACTTTAAACAATGTGCCAAATAATGAGATCTACTAATACGCTTAATTCTGTGTCTAAATCGAAATACTGAAGGCCATCCACTATCAAACCCAAAAACAGATAAGCGTCTGCATTAAATCACAAGAATCTCTCAACAGTGCTTAAAATATTAGTTACAAATAACGCTATAACTCAAATATGTGATTAATCATGATCATTCACAGATTTTATGTTTTGATATTTCCCCTCAGATAAGTGGATCGTTCGTACGGTGGTGGCCGTCCTGGGTAAATCGTTGTCTGAAGCCTCGTTCACCATCCTGTTCCTCTACACAACTGAACTCTTCCCTACAGTCGTACGGTGAGAACAAATCCTTTTTCTTATTCTACTAATTCAATATGAACAACACGGACATTTAATGAAACAGACAATCAAACAAAATGAGTAGAAGCGGGAAGGCAGAAAGCTTATAAAGAAAATAGGGACCCGATTATTATGGCATTTTAACTGCAAACCTCGGATGTAGGTTTCCATGTTTGTATGTATATAAATACACACAAATAAACAATTTTATATATATATATACACACGTACACATATACATACACCCATTTCCTGTTGCGAACTTCAGACACGAGGCAGTTGGACTCAAATGCACGACTCCAGGAGGTGAAGACATACTCTAATTAAAAAAAAAAATGCAAAGAAAATCTCAGAGTGGGGGTCGCGAGATGATCACAAAATTAAAATGGAAAATTAAAAAAGAAAACATTTATAAAAAAAGATTGACTAATTTTTTTTTTTTTTTTTTTTTAATTATTATTAATAATAACGAGGCTCCCCCTTTGACAATCCACTAGCGCAGTGTTTCTCAAACTTTTTCATACCAAGGAACACCAAAAAACACTCATGGACCCCCTAGAGCATCATTGTGCTCTTTTTAACCAAATGCCTCTCAGAGGGGCGTGGGGAGGGGCTCCTTATTTTCATCTAAAGCAGGGATGGGCAATTTGGATGGTGGTGGGGGCCACATAATGTATGTACTGGCCACCAGGGGCACGCAGCTTCACTTGGAACCCACACACACAAATCCCATGTGTTGTATGTAATTATTAACACATATATTAAGTCTGACATCTTCATTGACATTTTACAATCCTTCAGGGAACATCCTCTAATAAGCTCACTAAACAAATATCAGTTCACAGAAATGTTATTTAATTTGTACAAGTGGCATGTTTGTATTGACCAGGTTATTAAACAGTGGAATAAAACTATTTTAAACTATTGGAAAGCACGGAATGTGTGTGCATTGAGATGAACCATTAAGATGACATACACGTGAAGTCATGAACACTAACCCAGACATTAGTTATCTAACTTGAACCTAAGACACTTGTAGCCTCTGCTGACGCACAACAAGGGGAGTGTCAACACAGACCTGCCAACTCTCTGCTGTTCCTCAGCGCCGCTCCCCCTCCCTCCCGCTGAAATGATGAATGAAAAGCGTATAGTAATCATAGATAACACGGCAGGGTCCGTGACAGTTTGTTTTCATCTGATTTCAAATAAACAAAATATCGGTTTTAAGAATTTTAAACTTATTTAGCTAAATTCAGATAATAAATACAACCTTTAAGCTTGTAAAGGCATAATTACAAGCGGTAACTTGACGTCACAGCAGGCATAACAACAGCCGTGAGTGTTTCCCGGGAAACAAACACAATACACACAAACAGATTATTTCCCGGTATTTGGCTGCCGAACCAAATCATGTACGCAGCTCGCCTTCTTACATTCTAAAACTAATGTGTGCTTTTCTTCTCTGTATTTAATAAGTTAGCTTACTCTTTATTATTGCATGCCTTTGCCACTTTTGCTGTAACACTGTACATGAGGGGTGTCCAAACTACGGCCCGGTGGCCAAATGCGGCCCGCGGACCATTTTCAATCGGCCCTCACTCAGCAAATTAATAAAGTATAATGACTTGAGTATAATAAACTTCTGCTTGTCTTATATTGTACTTCTTAAATATATTATGTTCAAATATATAACACAGTATTCATGTGTTAATACTGTTGGCCCAATTTTCAAATAAATTCAGTCAATTAAAGTTTTTTTTCTTGCAGCATTTTCAAGTATCAAGCATAATTTAGCCACATTGGATTGACTTTTCCAACTTATAACAGAACTTATGAGGCAATATACCCTAGTGAGTACCCAGCCCTTCGTATATCGTTCTGTATGGTCCTCGGTGAAAACAGTTTGGACACCCCTGCTCTACATGTTCCAGCTGCGGGACTAATAAAGGTTTTCTGATTCCAGACAGAACGGTTTGGGCTTCACCTCCTTCATAGCACGTCTGGGCGTCTCCATCTCTCCGCTCATCATGCTGCTGGAGGACGTGTGGAACCTCCTACCTGCGGTCACTTATTGTGCCGTGGCGGTGGGATCTGGTTTAGTGGCGTCCCTTCTTCCTGAAACTCTGAACACCTGTCTGCCAGAGTGCATCGAGGACATTGAGAAACCCAGGTGAAGAGAACAAGAAGATAATCATTCATATTTAAGCTACTGTAAACCCTTTGACACCTCACTGCAGTGCAAAAGAGTAATCCAGTCCAGTTGGCTCACCTGCAAAGCCAAGGGGGGTTATGGGTAATTTGAGCACATTCAGTGGTGGCATTTAATGAAGTACATTTACCAAAAGAGGGAGAAGTACTCAGATCTTGTACTTAATTGAAAGTAGAAGTACTCAGATCTTGTACTCAGGTAAAAGTAGAAGTACTCAGATATTGTACTTGAGTAAAAGTAGAAGTACCAGAGTGTAGGAATACTCTGTTACCGTAAAAGTCCTGCATTCAAAATGTTCCTCAGGTAAAATTAGAAAAGTATTATCATCAAAATATAGTGAAAGTAGCGACAGTAAAAGTAGTGGAACTAAAGTCTGATTTAAGACTTGATCTTTAGAATAAATTAAATCTTAACGAGGTCGAAGAAGATCTTAATCAAGGCCCATTTTTAGATTGTTTTAGATATGACGGTCTTGTAATTAAATGGGGCTCTCAGTTCTCTGATAGGATACAGTTCAAAGTCCGGAAGAAAAACGTATAGGAAACTAGTTTGTTTAAGACAGTGACATTCAAATACTTTTTGATGTCTCACATGTAAATTAACTAGTGAATAAACATATAATGACTTGTAATTATTATAAGTAAAAAATATCCAACATCAGTATACAAAGCAAATAAAGTTATCCATCTTTACCAGCTGTGTTATAAACCAGTACTTTAACATTTATATATATATATATATGATTCTGAAAGAAAAGCATAGCAAGTACTTTTACTTTTGGTACTAAAGTATATTTTGATGTACAAACTTCTATAGCCAGATGTTGAATGCATGACTGAGTATTTTTACAATTTAGAGGTGCTACTTATACTGAAGTAAAACATGGGGACTTCCTACATTGCACAGTTTGTAACATCCTAACTTTTTGACATATTTTAATCTTTTGCAGGTGCCCTGAAATAACTGTCATGTCCCCCCTGAAATCTGCAATCCATAAATGATTGTATAACTAATTTATATGTTATCTATATTGCAGGAAAGGATCAAGAGACAAACCAGCAGAGTCTGAAGTTGAAGCCAGCACGGATCTGCTTTTAACCTGCAGTCCTTCAAGCGGCCAGCAGGGGGCAACCCAGCAACAAGAAGCCATTGTGTAGAAGTCTTATGAGAAAATGATCGGCTTCTTACTTGATTTATTAACACGGTTAACATTTTCCTAATTAGGTTATGGTGCCAAATGCTATGTTGTAGTCTTCTTTAATATATAATGATGTTCATTTTGTAAATCAAAGTACAATTTAGAGTCAAATAGCCGATAAAAGAGGATGTGCTTTAGGGAATTGTCTGTGTTTCCCCCCCTAACTTTAACCCTTAATGTGTTTTTAGATTTTTGAAATTTACTTTGGATATATACAATATCTTGTACTTACCTTCACCTGCGTGCAAAAACACAACAGGGGCTTCAAAGAGCAGTATATTGGAGAAGCTAGATTCATTATGCCTGTCGACAGTTTTTTAGTTTGACGGTTTTATGATTATTGATTAGTTGATGTGATATATACTGTTTTGTAACAATCATATTGATAAACTAGCTACAAATACTTCATGATTGAACATATTTAAAGCTGTACTGTATACATTGGGTATACTGTAGGATAAATGTCGGACAATTGAAGAAAAATAAGTGTAAATGTACTTCTTGGCAATAAAATTGTACCAAATGAGAACACGAATATTGGTTTAATTGGAGTTGTGATGGTTGTGTACAGGATCCACCTTCTTTCTTGAAAGCTATGTAGTACTACAATGATTACTTTAAAGCTAAAAGGTCATCAACAACCGTAAAGAGTGTGTAATAGACGATACAAAAAAAGATTCCCACCAATTTATTGTGATAAGAATAGCAATTATTAAACAAATTGAAAGGAATTGGCTTAAAGATAATATCAATCAATATCAACTCACAATGGACAAACCTAGTCATTTAAAGGTGGGGTAGGTAATTCACTTCAGAAACACTTTTCGTTATATTCCATGGAATGCTCTTAACATCCCGATAGCGATGAATATCTGAAGTGCTTTGACAATAAATACATAAAGAAATGTCATCTGTGGAAGCCGTGGCGCTGTAAAAAGCTCGACCAATCATCTGAGCCGGCCCGGCTAAAATAACTGGATGGCCTACCTGCCTGTCAGCCTTTCATCTGTGCACAAACTTATCTCGTGCCCTCATTGGTCATGTGCGCGTTAGTGTGTGTTAGAGGAGGGGCTCTGTAAGGAAGTCTGAAGGAAGGGAGAGATTTTTTTCGGCTGCGTATTTTCAAATTCTTGCGCACTCGAGCTGGTTTCTCCATTCTTACCTACCCTACCTTTAATGGAATGGAGAAATCAGAATCAGAAATCAAGTTAAAATATTGGTAAATTAAAGAACATATAACATTTATAACGAACAGTATTGTGTCATCACTTAAATGTTGCACTTAGAGAAAGGGAAGTTTATTTGGATTTTCTTTTATATAGCTACTAATGACTAGCTTTAACTATTATAAAATATAACAATGTGTAAGTTTATATATTTAGCTAAGGCTATCTATTAACGGCTACTAACGGCTTTATTTTATAGAAGGAGAGAGTCTTTAAAAAATCAAAAAATAACGGAATATCTGGTGATGGTTTCCATGGCAGTGCATCTTGTGAATCTGTTATTCGGTTGGGTTCAGACTTTTCATTTGAACTGCTTATAGTTGTCTGTGTCTGAACAACATTTCACGATGGTGAGTACACGTGTCTGTTAATCTATTGTATCACAATAATGACGGAAATCTGCTTTATTTGGAGGTTTTATTAATGGGTTTTTTAAATGTATTTTCCCAAGGCCGAAGGAGAACCAGAGATGCAAGGAAAAGCGGTCGAGGAGAACTCTCCTGCAAAGGCGGAGAAAAGCAAGGATGAGGTCAGAGCCGGGAGATTCATTAAGATCATTGAGCGTGGCGTGTGTTGCAGTGGGCTGTGCGTTGGTGTTCGGATCAGGTTCAAACCCCACTGTAGTCAGCATGTCGTTGTGTCCCCTGGGAAAGACACTTCACCCCAAATTGCTCCTGTGGGGATTGTCCACAGTATTGACTGAGTATGTAAGTCGCTTTGGATAAAAGTGTCTAACAAGTGACATGTAATGTAATTTAGCGACTGAATCTATTTGCTATTTTAGTAAACCCGGAAATGTTGAGTGCCCCAAAGTTTTTATGTTAGAAATGTATAGTAGGCCTACGGGTCTCCAGCACATAGGAACTGCCGGATGCTAACTTGCATAATATGTTTGGCAGTTTGCACAATTAGCATAAATTGCGTTAATTAAAATAAATGGGATTATAGCCTAAGTGATTTGGATAGTATTGGAGTTGTTTTGGGGTTATTGGGGATGCTGAGAATGCATTTTCTGGATACATGTCGTCAGTTTTAACAGAAAGTGGCCATATATACTCTCAGTGGGCGGATTTTTACTACAATGGGTTGCGACCATTGGATAAAGAGAGCACACGATGAAAATGATTACCTCCACTTTGGACAATTCAAATGTTCTGGGTAAAAAAGTTTTTTTAAAGTATTGAAGGAGCTAGTAATAACATTGACAACAGGGTTACAGGCAGTGAGTTTGGACATAAGTTGTTTTATCGTTATCATGTACACAATATGTCATCAGCATATGTGTGATAAGCCCATTTAAGGCCAGTATATACAGGACTGTCTCAGAAAATTAGAATATTGTGATAAAGTTCTTTATTTTCTGTAATGCAATTTAAAAAAACAAAAATGTCATACATTCTGGATTCATTACAAATCAACTGAAATATTGCAAGCCTTTTATTATTTTAATATTGCTGATTATGGCATACAGCTTAAGAAAACTCAAATATCCTATCTCTAAATATTAGAATATCATGAAAAAGTATACTAGTAGGGTGTTCAACGAATCACTTGAATCGTCTAATTAACTCGAAACACCTGCAAGGGTTTCCTGAGCCTTGAAAAAACATTCAGCTTGGTTCAGTAAACTAAATCACAAGTATGGGGAAGACTGCTGATCTGACTGCTGTCCAGAGGACCGTCATTGACACCCTCCATCAGGAGGGTAAGACACAAAAAGAAATTTCTCAAAGAGCAAGCTGTTCACAGAGTGCAGTTTCAAAGCACATCCACAAAAAGTCTGTTGGAAGGGGGAAATGTGGCAGGAAACGCTGCACAACCAAGAGAGATGACCGCAGCCTTAACAGCATTGTGAAGAAGAGTCGCTTCCAGAATTTGGGGGAGCTTCAAAGACAGTGGACTGAAGCTGGAGTCCAGGTATCAAAAGTCACTGTTCACAGACGTGAATGATGGGCTACAATAGCCGTATTCCCATGGTCAAGCCACTTCTGAACTCAAGACAACGGAAGAGGCGTCTGACTTGGGCTAAGGAAAAGAAGCACTGGACAGTTGCACAGTGGTCCAAAGTCCTCTTTTCAGACGAAAGCAAGTTTTGTATTTCATTTGGAAGTCAAGGCGCCAGAGTCTGGAGAAAGGCTGGAGAGGAGCAAAATCCAAGTTGCTTGAAATCCAGTGTGAAGTTCCCACAGTCAGCGATGGTTTGGGGAGCCATGTCAGCTGCTGGTGTTGGTCCACTGTGTTTCATCAAGCCCAGAGTAAATGCAGCTGTGTACCAAGATATTTTAGAGCACTACATGCTTCCGTCTGCTGAAAAGCTCTATGGAGATGAGGAATTCATTTTCCAGCATGATCTGGCACCTGCCCACAGTGCCAAAACCACCAGTAACTGGTGTACTGACCATGGCATTACTGTCCTCGATTGGCCTGCAAATTCCCCTGACCTGAACCCCATAGAGAATATGTGGGGTATTGTGAAGAAGAAGCTGAAAGACACCAGACCCAACAATGCTAATGAGCTAAAGGCCGCTATTGAAGCATCCTGGGCATCCATAACACCTCAGCAATGCCACAGGCTGATTGCCTCCATGCCACGCCGCATTGATGCAGTAATCCGTGCAAAAGGATTCCCAACCAAGTACTGAGTGCATTAATGGACATTTTCAAATGTTTGATTGTGTTTTGCTGTTATAAATCTTTTTTTTTTTACTTGGTCTGAGGAACTATTCTAATTTTTTGAGATAGGATTTTTGAGTTTTCTTAAGCTGTATGCCATAATCAGCAATATTAAAATAATAAAAGGCTTGCAATATTTCAGTTGATTTGTAATGAATCCAGAATGTATGACATTTTTGTTTTTTTAATTGCATTACAGAAAATAAAGAACTTTATCACAATATTCTAATTTTCTGAGACAGTCCTGTACTGTATGCTTTTCACTTCGACTCGGCAACAATGGACAAAGGTTTTAATTGCAGTATTTTTGATTGATTACACTTCCTATACATTCGCCAAAATCTCCTGATTCTGCTGCATTCGAGAATACAGAGTAGGTTCCAGTGATTATGGAGACACTTGTTTGATTTGTATCGAAACAACCACCTTCTCCCTGCAGCTGTGGGAGACATATGTGAGTCTCCAAGAGGAACTGAATCGAGCGGTCAAAGAGAAAGGGCCGTTTGAAAATGAGAGGAGCAGCCTCACAACGTCCTGGAACACCAGCAAGCAAAGACTGGAGGCCTCCAAGGCGAGGATGAGGGAAAAGCTCCGGGTAAATCAGGAGGTCCAGAGGCAACGACGGAAAGAAATTGAAGTAAGCATCACACACACACACAGACGTTTTAAAGAACCCATCCTGCTGTTTGTGGTTTTCCATTTCCTGTAGTGTGTTCTATAGGTTTGAGTGCATGTAAATGGTCTGCAAAGGCTAAAATCCATGTTTTCCCTCCAGAGGGAGTTTCTATTTCTACCTAGCTTCTATTGGCTATCGCTCCAACACATTGTACGTGATAGGCTAAGGGGCGGGACATCTCTAAGCGGTTGACCAATCACAACAGAGCCGGCCAGCTAACCAATCAGAGCAGACTTGGCTCTGGTTTCAGACAGAGGGTGAAAAGAGGTGCTGCAGCACAGACAGTATGAGAAAAATAAAGAGCTTTTTGAACATTGAAGCATGGAGACAAGTAGAGACACTACATACTGATATACACCTGAACATCAGCAGGAGAGGACTCTTTAAAGTAGAGACACTACATACTGATATACACCTGAACATCAGCAGGAGAGGACTCTTTAAAGTAGAGACACTACATACTGATATACACCTGAACATCAGCAGGAGAGGACTCTTTAAAGTAGAGACACTACATACTGATATACACCTGAACATCAGCAGGAGAGGACTCTTTAAAGTAGAGACACTACATACTGATATACACCTGAACATCAGCAGGAGAGGACTCTTTAAAGTAGAGACACTACATACTGAGATACACCTGAACATCAGCAGGAGAGGACTCTTTAAAGTAGAGACACTACACACTGATATACACCTGAACATCAGCAGGAGAGGACTCTTTAAAGTAGAGACACTACATACTGAGATACACCTGAACATCAGCAGGAGAGGACTCTTTAAAGTAGAGACACTACACACTGATATACACCTGAACATCAGCAGGAGAGGACTCTTTAAAGTAGAGACACTACATACTGAGATACACCTGAACATCAGCAGGAGAGGACTCTTTAAAGTAGAGACACTACACACTGATATACACCTGAACATCAGCAGGAGAGGACTCTTTAAAGTAGAGACACTACATACTGATATACACCTGAACATCAGCAGGAGAGGACTCTTTAAAGTAGAGACACTGCATACTGACATACACCTGAACATCAGCAGCAGAGGACTCTTTAAAGTAGAGACACTACACACTGATATACACCTGAACATCAGCAGGAGAGGACTCTTTAAAGTAGAGACACTACATACTGATATACACCTGAACATCAGCAGGAGAGGACTCTTTAAAGTAGAGACACTAAATACTGATATACACCTGAACATCAGCAGCAGAGGACTCTTTAAAGTAGAGACACTACATACTGATATACACCTGAACATCAGCAGGAGAGGACTCTTTAAAGTAGAGACACTACATACTGATATACACCTGAACATCAACAGGAGTGGACTCTTTAAAGTAGAGACACTACATACTGATATACACCTGAACATCAGCAGCAGAGGACTCTTTAAAGTAGAGACACTAAATACTGACATACACCTGAACATCAGCAGGAGAGGACTCTTTAAAGTAGAGACACTACATACTGATATACACCTGAACATCAGCAGGAGAGGACTCTTAAAAGTAGAGACACTACATACTGATATACACCTGAACATCAGCAGGAGAGGACTCTTTAAAGTAGAAACACTACATACTGATATACACCTGAACATCAGCAGGAGAGGACTCTTTAAAGTAGACACACTACATACTGATATACACCTGAACATCAGCAGGAGAGGACTCTTTAAAGTAGACACACTACATACTGATATACACCTGAATATGTGCTTAATATGTCCTTTTCAAAAGTTCAAAGTCAATACTTTTTCAGTTTCCCTTCCAGTAGTCCCGTCAACTGTGCAACACGTAATGACACCAGATGCTATAAATTAGAATTAAACGCACATAATTGAAAAATAAAGTAGTGTTCTTTGTCTATTCTTGCACACACCATACTATAAAACCACCTGTGTTATTTTTGTTGCAAATAGTTTAAATGACCTCTTATCCCGACATAAAGACACAATTTACCCTGAGGCAACAGGAAGTCACTTTTAAGGGCTCTTATAATGCCCATCTTCAGGTTCATAGAGCAAAATATATATATTATCGATACATTTTTTACTATCCTATGTATATACAAGTATGTCTATGCTCCCGTAGTGTAAGCATATATTCCTGCTACTAACTGCAGTATTTTTAACTTTTTTAGAACATTTAATTAACAATATTTCATATAATATTTCATTTTTAGTTGTTAATTCTCTATTCCACTTTTTAAGTATTTTTATTATAATTTCTGAACACACTGATGCTTCTGTAACAAAAATGTTTTCCCAAATAAAGTATATATCTATCTATCTTGTAAACAGAAGCAAATGAGTTTTTTTGTAACGTTATGTGTTTGCAGTAAATGGCTTTTTTCCACCCCCAATCAACCCAATTTGATTATTGATTGCAGGAGCGACAGCAGAACCTGGAAGAATTAAAGACGGCTCAACAAGAAGAGCTCTGTGAGCTGAAGATGGCGGCAAAGAGTCAGATAAAGAAGGGGTGCTCAGAGGTGGAAATGCAGGAGAAGAAGTGCAGCCTGCAGGTGGAGAGAGCCGAGCAAGAAGCCAGCTCTAACATCCTGAGGAGGAAGCTCGAGCTGGTAAGGACTCACAACGTACAGATCAAATATTGCTTTTATTTTCACACTTCCAACTGCTAGTTACCTGAAAAAAGGGGTTTTCAGTTACCTAATCTGAGTATCAATATGTAAAAGTAATCTGATTACTTTCTGTTTTTTTTTTTTATACTAACATTGCTCGTAATCCCCCTTTCTTCCTTAAAGAGGAAGCTTTTAATATGTTTTCCAATTGATTCGAACCACTCTTATATGTTGGTATAGATTGAATATCATTGCTGATTTGTCAATACCAGAGGAATTGTGCTTAATCAATCAATCAAAGTGTATTTACAGTATACCCAATATCACACATTTTACATTTGTCTCAGGGGGCTTTACAGTTTGTACAAAATATGAAAACAACCCCCTCTGTCCTCCTTAGGTCCTCACATGGGGACACGGAAAAGTCAATTCAGTCCTAAGTTTTCAAAAGGATATTTTCTAAACGCTGATTCTTTGTTTTATATATTTCGTTGCCAACAGGAACATCAGGATAAAATAAAGGAACTATATGTGAGACATGAAGATCGAGTCAAAGGTAAAAAAACTTGTGTCCCTTTTTTAAAAGATAACATATCCTGCTGATGTTCAGGTGTATCAGTAGTGTCTCTACTTTAAAGAGTCCTCTCCTGCTGATGTTCAGGTGTATATCAGTATGTAGTGTCTCTACTTTAAAGAGTCCTCTCCTGATGATGTTCAGGTGTATATCAGTATGTAGTGTCTCTACTTTAAAGAGTCCTCTCCTGCTGATGTTCAGGTGTATCAGTATTGTCTCTACTTTAAAGAGTCCTCTCCTGCTGATGTTCATGTATATCAGTATGTAGTGTCTCTACTTTAAAGAGTCCTCTCCTGCTGATGTTCATGTATATCAGTATGTAGTGTCTCTACTGGGACATGTCTCCTTGCTTTAATGTTCAAAAAGCTCTTTATTGTTCTCATACTGCCTGTGCTGCAGCACCTCTTTTCAGCCTCTGTCTGAAACCAGAGAAGTCTGCTCTGATTGGTTAGCTGGCTGGCTCTGTTGTGATTGGTCAACCTCTTAGAGACGCCCCTTAGCCTGTCACATACAATGTGTTGGAGCGCTAGCCAATAGAAGCACGAGTGTTGAAGCCGTTGAAGTGGATTGAAATGGACATAGTGGCCAAAGGTACTACACTAGTGACTTAATGCTGGCCCAAAAAAAAATGTTCCCATTGACTTATGGCGCATTTCCACTACAGCCCAGAGCTTGCTTTAAGCGTGCCGTGCCCGGCCCGTTTTTGGTTGCGTTTCCACTTGGCGTAGTTCCGGCTAGCGGGTACTATTTCAGTTTTTCTGCCCCCATAAAATCGAGGTCCTTTCCGGGCCAACAACCGGGCTGAGTCGGGCTGAGTATGCTAAACTAGTGAGAGAATTGCTGGCAACTACAACAAGATGAACATATTTGATCGTGATTTAATTGTAATACACGTTTCAAAATGATGCCGAAGTAACAACATACTGATACCGGTTAAGGCCCAGATACACCGGCCAGTCACCCGAGAAGTCGCCGACGCCGACACCGACTGTTGCGTCGCCGGACTCTCCTGCGTATTTACCGACTTCGCGCACTGGAACACACCGCAAATCCGAGCCGAGCACGTATGAACTGCGTATGTGTAAGTGGCAATAACTCTCCTTACCAGCAGGCGGCGGTAGTGTGTATTCATCATTCAAAAGAGGCAACAACCGGAAGACAGAGAAGAAGAACAGACTCCGTGATATAAACAAACAACAAATAGCGTTTTTCTTTCCATTTTCACTCTCGTCCATCGAAAACATGAACGAACAGGAGCTCTATAAACCGATGAGGTGAAATAGCCGTCCGTGTGTGTTCCGTCTTCCATTTTAAATCATTTGTTTACCTCCCTCACTTCCGTTAACACTTCTCATGCACTGATTCGCTAGCTGAACAGCCAATCAGTGTTATCCCTTTGTCCGACTTCCGGTGGTGTTCCCGACGCCGATTCAACATAAGGCGTCAGGTCGGCAGAAAAGACCCAACGGTGCGGCGCACACCACTCCGAATAGGGCGTGCCCACGCTCATGTTCGGCCCGACTCCCATTTACTGCCGATTTCGGGCCAGTGTATCTGGGCCTTTAGTAAAAACCATGAATTAATGCTTTGACAAGTCTGCAGACAGACGGCAGGCGAACAATTTTTAAAATGCGTGTTTTCTGAATGGAGATCGGCTAAGCTAACGCAGTATATGCTCAGACAGTCCTAACAAGGCCTAACGAGGTCTAGCCATACCGAGCGAGGCCGAGCGAAGCCCTGTAGTGGAAATGCGCCATTACATCGGGAAAGAAATGTCTATTTTTTTTTTTTTTAAAGTTATCTACCCAGGAAAAACCCTTTCATAGCCCTTATTAAAACCATAAGGGTTAAAACGTGTTTTATACAGCCATGGTGTTACATAGTGATGTCACCATGTTCAGGAAGTAAACAAAGGAGTCCAATGGAGGGGTTTCGGGAAGGGGGGGAAAGAGAAAAAAGCATGATAGAGCCTCTTTAAAGTTAAAAAGCACTATTGTAACTTGTTTTTTCCCCTCTGTTGCCTTTTTAAATTGAAGCCGTGGACGAACGTTATGAAACCTGGGTCAAAGTCAAGAAAGACGAGCAAAGCCAGGAAAATCAAACTCGACTGGACAAGATCGACGAGGAAATGAGAGTGAAGCGTGACCGTGTCCTGGAGGAGCAAGACTGCGACTGGACAGGTCTCGACTTTGAGAGGAAACGTCTGAAAAATAATGACAGAGAAGATAGTAAGGCGCTGAGGGTAAGAGTTGCACAAAGGAAAGAGTAAATACTTAAATCTGACAGGTGTTTCTTTCCTACTGCAGCCAATCAGAGACTAGTTTAAATCTAAGACTGGTTTTTGGTTTGGTTTGATAGTATGTTTAACTCCACAAAATAGACTATATTAGATATACTTAATCCATCCCAAATTCTCACGGCAGCAGAACGTTGAATTACTTAAGTAACACATATAATAATACAGAATAAAGTACACATATATATAAACAAAACATCACACTAGCATCACACACATAATACATAATAAAGTCTGAACACACTTCTGCTTCTGTGACGAAATTATTTCCCAAATTGGGACCTACCTACCTACCTACCTACCTACCTACCTACCTACCTATCTACCAACCTACCTACCTACCTACCTACCTACCTACCTACCTACTTACTTACCTACCTACCTACCTACCTACCTACCTACCTACCTACCTACCTACCTACCTACCTACCTACCTATACCTACCTACCTACCTACCTACCTACCTACCTACCCACCTACCTATCTACCAACGTGTGCAAAATAGCTGCAATTGTTTTTATTCAAATGTAAATCCAAGATGGCGTTTTAATGCAATTATTCAGGGTTTTTGATAGAAATAAACTACAGAACTAAAGTGCTGATGACACTGAATGAGGTACTTGTTGTTATTGCTTGATGCCAATGTTTGCCTTATTTTGTTAGAGTAAACTGTACGACTTGAAGGAAAGGGACAAGCTAGTGGAGAGGGAGACGGCGGTGGCTTTGCGGCAGAGTGAACGTTTGAAGGAGAGTCTCCAGGTGGAGGAACCAGAACTGTCAGAGAGCTGCAGACTCCTGAACCACAAGAGAAGAGCCACGGCCCAGAGATTAAAGGCTTGTTCATCTTCTTTTATTTTAAACATACCAGGCCTGCAGAGAGCATTCAGTCTTGTTCATCTTTGTCATTGGTTGGTTGTGATTCTCAAAAAGGCAACGAGCAGAGGTGAAGCAAGTTAGCATTGTAAGGGCTCCCTCAGCAAAAAGCAATGGGATTTTTCAATTGGATTTCAGAAAATAATCTCTGTGACACACAAACGTTTATGATACTTACATGTGTTGTTCAGCAGGATAATCTCTACATATTAACACCATATATATGCTGTACTTCCTATAAAGGAACTACAGCACGGTCACATGACTTCACGTCACCACCGCTAAGCTAAAGGAGGCTAATGTTGGGCTATAAAGGAACTACAGCACGGTCACATGACTTCACGTCACCACCGCTAAGCTAAAGGTGGCTAATGTTGGACTATAAAGGAACTACAGCACTGTCACATGACTTCACGTCACCACCGCTAAGCTAAAGGTGGCTAATGTTGGGCTATAAAGGAACTACAGCACGGTCACATGACTTCACGTCACCACCGCTAAGCTAAAGGTGGCTAATGTTGGGCTATAAAGGAACTACAGCACGGTCACATGACTTCACGTCACCAACGCTAAGCTAAAGGCGGCTAATGTTGGGCTATAAAGGAACTACAGCACGGTCACATGACTTCACGTCACCACGCTAAGCTAAAGGTGGCTAATGATGGACGTGATGACGTTTAGTTGTTTCATTTAGACGCTTGTTAGCAACTGCCGTTCTTAAATTCACCAGTGGGGTATTTACTGACGTATTTTATGTCATACAACAAAATGTTAATATCTTTCCAGCCAGTGTTAACCACAGACCTTATTTCAGGCTAACAACCAGAAACACATTCAGAAAATGTTAACTTTGAGACGAGGAAGTGGTAAAATATGAACTTATTCCTGGGTCTTCAAACTCATTCTTGCAACTCTCTGGACATGTTTACTAATTAAAAGGTAATTTCATTGATTCAACAAATAACAGCCGCAGGCATGAGTCATATTTGAAAAACTGACCGTTGGTAATTTTTACTTCTGGTAATGTCTCCAACAGAGAAGCAAAGCAACATGCACGCGCATCCTCAGTGAGAGCCACGACCTGGATGTGAAGAATATCCAGTTGGAGCTGAAAATCGAACAGGTAATCAGATCTGTAATGTCACAAGTTTTTATTCATTCGCTCAGTTGTTGATCGCTGAGTGTTGTGTGCACCCTGGTGGGTAAAGGAGTTACAGAGCTGACTTCACAAAACACAGGATCCAGCAACGACAAACTATTTTGCTCTGTGCCATTTTTAAACGTGGCCGAGCCTGTTTATTACCTGTAGGATACCCACATTTTAACATCACTGACATTAGCCGTTTAGATAAAATACTCTCCGCTGTGCTGCTGTTACGTCATAGAGTGAGTGGTTATTTCAGACCTCTGAGCTACAGTCTCATTCATGGACTGATGGCAGTGCTCCAAAAGATAGGGAAAACACTGGAATGGAGATTGTAACACCGGTTACTCTTACTGTGACATGATGTCTCCATCTACTGATCATATTTCCATTCTTTAGGTCTAGAATAGATTTATATTGTGCAATTCTCCAAAATTACATTGGTTTCTCAGACAGCATCTCTGTATAGTATGTGTATTCACTCTCTGTCCTAAACGGCTTGTTGGAACCCCCCCCCCCCCGCTGTGAGCCCAGTGTGCTCTGATTGGTCGGGACGTTGCGAGGCTCGTTGTGAGGCTCGTTGCTGTTCGCCGCTGCTGTGAGCTGCTGCGAGGAGCGGACAGGTTTCCGGGTCGGCGATACAGCGAGAACAAGCGAAACTCATCCTGAGCACACAAACACTCACAGCCGAAGTAAAAACAATAAGTGTGGCTTGATAATGATATTGAGTAAGAAAAAGGTTTAGAACGCTGTGAGAATGGGTCTGCAGAGAGCATTTCTCGAGCGTTCACACCGGAATAAGTCCATGGGGGAGGACTAGGCAAATGAAGCCGCTGACGTCACTTCTTCTTCTTCTGCTTTGAGTTTACTGGCAGGCCGCAAACAACTTCACGACATATACTGCCACCCGAAGTCCCCGGCTGGAAGTCCGGCCAGTTGGGGACTGGCTTCAGTAGAAAAATAAATGGCGGCTTCACAAAACTTTTTGGGAGTTTTACGGTGCGTGGTTTCATAGCCGTGGGAACATGTTTCAAATGGGGGGTGCTGTGGGGATGACACCAGGGCCGGTTTTGACCAATTTGCTGCCCTAGGCAAGATTTTAGCTGGCAATGAAAAACCTCTACAAAAGACCAATACACTACAAAAAGAGAAACGTATTGATATGGTGGACAGCTTATATAAAAAGGCTTCAAATGTATTTAGTATTGCATGAACATGTTGAATTGGGGGGTGGACTTCACATCCTCTAAGGGGGTCCGGGGGTGCCCCCCCGGGAAGATTTTCTTTTAACATTTTAAAGTAAAATACTTCAATCTGGTGCACTTTGAGTGCCCAATTACTAGAGACTGATCTAGGAGATACAACTCTAAACACCCATGTTAAAAAGATCGGTTTGTATGTGAACATAACCAATAACCTACCATAGCCAATAACAAATAAATGTAGGCTAACTTGTTTTATTTTTGTGGTTCATTTATATCTTATTTTACCAGTTAACATTGATTTATTTATGCATATTTTTAAATCTCTCCAGTTTTAAACAATATTTTTGGTTTACTGTCCTATAGTATACATTGGAATGATTTCAAACCTGTTGTTATTTATCCTAATGTGATAATTATAAAGGTGTCCCTTTGAAGTATTTGCTTACATAAATTGTGATCAAAACGTTTGAGACCCACTGAGATAACTTAGACTAAAGTTAACTATCTAAACCCTCAGAGTCCTTTACCTCACTGAGCCTCTCAGTCTGACAGGAGAGCTCTCCCTCCACATTATTGTAGAAACAGCTTCTTATATCCGTTAGCGCAGCAGAAGCTAACAACAATCCCCGCCGGTACCGGTGCTCTCTTTCTCTCTCTCTCTCTCTCTCTCTCTCTCTCTCTCTCTCTCTCTCTCTCTCTCTCTCTCTCTCTCTCTCTCTCTTTGAGCTGCGGGCGCCTGATAAGCCAATATTCCCCACTTTCATCACTTACAGCGTCCATCGTACAGGACAAATGGAAAATGTAACCGGCGTGAAAAGGGTGTTATCTTTACTTAATTATGAATGTTGTTACATCAAGGCTGAAAATTCGTTTTTTTTGGTATTATATTTGCATTTAATCTTGTGGAAGTGCAGATCCCCTGTCCTCCACCAGGGGGTGCTGCAGCACCCTCAGCACCCCTACTTCCCACGGCCCTGCGTGGTTTGCAATCCGCCCAGCCAATCAGAAATAGGAACCTTTTTCTCCAAGGGGGTAAAAAGGTTCTCATGAACTAAGTTCTAGTTCCGGATTTTTTTTGGTGTGAACGCAACATTTCTGAACTTTATCGGAACTAAACTGGGAAAAGTACTGCGGTGTGAACGCACCTAAGGGGACGGGTAATAACCGGAAAAGCATGACATGGGCCCTTTAATGCTCAAAAAGCTCTTTCTTTTTCTCATACTGTCTGTGCTGCAGCACTTCTTTTCACCCTCTGTCGGAAACCAGAGCCCAGTCTGCTCTGATTGGTTAGCTGGCCGGCTCTGTTGTGATTGGTCAACCACTTAGAGATGTCCCGCCCCTTAGCCTATCACGTACTATGTGTTGGAGCGCTATCCAATAGGAGCGCAAGTGTTACATGGTGATGTCACTATGTACAGGAGGTAAACAAAGGAGTCCAATGGAGGTGTTTCAGGGAGGGGGGTGAATGTGCATGAGAGAAACTCCCTCTGGAGGGAACACAGGGATTTAAGCCTTTTGTAGACCATTTAAATGCATTAAAAACTATAGAACACACTACAGGAGAGGGAAACCCCCCCAAAAGCACAATAATGCCTTTTTAAATGAATAACTTGTGTCCCGCAGGCTGAGAATGAGAACGACCGGCTGCAGAGGAAGCACACCGAGGCCCTTCTGGACACTCAGCAGAAAAACGGGATGAAGCACCTGCTGCTGGAGAGGAAGATCCAGAGCCAGACAGAAACCCAGGAGAGGCTGGAGATTCGACTGTGGGTGGTGCAAGCTGTCGTACAGAAAGACCAAACGGCTCTCAAGAGCATTAAGGTACCATTTTGAATCTGCACTTAGATAATAAGCTATGTGTAATCTGTAAATTGCAACAAATATTATTTTTTTTGTGACACAGGTCGTTTTTTTTTTTACCAGCATAGATTTTACAGATGTAAATGTTTGGCATATTTGCAAATCCTTTTGTTTGCATCTGTGGAATGTGTTTTACTTTTCCACACGGGTTACGTTTTTTTTTTCACCTGTAGGAGCTATTTCAGTCCAAGGAGGCCACCATCGCAGCCCTGAAGAATGACATGCCTCCAGAGTCAAAGGTTGGCCATTGGTTATGCAAAATAATTTCCTCACATTTCTTTAAAGACGACATATTATGCTGATTTTTAGGTTCCTATTTGTATTGTGTGCCTCTACTCTGACATGTATCCATGTTCTAAAAGCTCTTTATTTTTCTCATACTGCCTGTGCTGCAGCACCTCTTTTCACCCTCTGTCTGAGAGAGACTCCCTCTGAAGGCAACACAGGGATTTTAGCCTTTGCAGACCATTCACATGCACATAAACATATACAACACACTACAGGAAAGGGAAAACCCAAAAAAGCACATTAGGGCCTCGGTAATTAATAACTTCTGGTAAGTTCCTGAGATGCTGTCATGTTTTATTGAAAACAAACATGTGATCGGCAGGAACCTTTGCATTTGGGCTTGTCTTTAAACAAGTGGCTTCCACTGGGGACCAATACCAAACCCACCAAGAAAGCCTCTGAAGATAAGGTTAGTTATTTAAAAGGGTTTTCATTCATCTGTTGAATTGATTTGCGGGTTATTGTTTCTGTTAAGTGTTTGATATGATTCAGTCAGTTGGTGCTGTTTTGATGAAATATGTGTTAATTTGAATGGCAGGTCTCTGACAGCTTGATGCAGAGTCTGACGACTTTGTGCATCTCTGACAACGACTCGGTCAAAAGAGACGTCGCCAAACAGAACTCTGTCAGTGCCGGACCAGATGATGAACTGCTGAGGCTTTCAGGTTTGCACTCATCTGCAATATCTTTCAACCAAAATCACTTAATTTCCCCCCCTCTCTCTCATTCAATTCCTTATAGTTTGAATACAAGTGAATTACACAAGCACACATTTCCATTTCATTTCATTTCATGTAATGAACCACAAAGTTGTCTAACATAGACAGCGAAATTGCTTCAATAAAGACATAATGTGGTTTATCCCAATGATCTTATCCCCTCAGCATTTGGAGCTCAAACTGATTGTGAACACGTCAAATATGATGACTGTAACCTGTAATCAATATTTACAACTTGATCATTTTACAGTATTAATTTCCTCCTATACAATTAAGCTTGTGAGGGTTTGTTTCCAGTTCCTGTTCTAGTGTTACTTGACCAAAGTGAACTTCTTTTGTGAGATTTTACCAATTCACTTGGAAAGTGCCATGTGTTTCTTGCTCTAAAGAATTATATCCAGCCAGCCTAGTTGTGAAGGCTGTTTTTATTTAGTATAGTGTTTTAAAAAAAGTGTCTTTTAATGTCTTTGTTTTTGCAGAAGCGGCTGCGGGGCCTTAGATGTTGGATGGCTGTGCTGCATGAGATTTTGCACATTTTAAATAAATATACCGTTTTTACCTCACATTGCTTCATTCCTTAATTTACTTATCTGTACTACAACATTTACAAAATTTACAAAACTCTTTTATATGATTAATAATTTGATATATTATAGGAAATGTACACTTAACATTAGTTGTTAAATGTAATGGTTTGAACACAATTCCTAATTCTTGTCCTTCCCTTTTGCACATACTCAAAAAAAGAGTATGTAATCATATATTTTTAAATAAGAAGTGCAATCAAAAGGAGTTGATACAAAACTGATAAACGCAGTAGGCCTAAATATGATGAAAATGTCTAGATACAATTGATGTTGGTTGTGTATTTACAGTCTATGGTTTGTGCACACTGAGGGGAAACAGCTGACAGGAAACACGACCTACTTTCACCGGAAAGGAGGAGCAGCTTTTTATTGTCGCCTGAGAGGAGCTGCTGTAATGGCGGTGTCTCGTCGCTCCTCGCAGCAGCAAAGCACCATACAGTCTCCGCCGAGAAACAGCTCTCTCTCGGCTGCTCCGGGCTCTCCTCCGCCGATGGCCCTGATCGTTCCCCCGGAGAGTGAAAGGGAATGCGCCGGTGGAATCGACGTCGCTCCGGCCTCCCCGGACCTCCTCGTCCCGGTGCTACCGAGCAGTGCGAGCTTCTCCACGACAACAACCTCCGGAGGCAGTGGCAGCAGCGTCTCCAGCCCCGGATCCGGAGCCTCCAGCCCGGCGGACGGCAGCAGCGGAGGGGCCTTCAGGGAGCTGTTCGAGGCCTGTCGGAACGGAGACGTTTCCCGGGTGAAGAGACTGGTGGACTCGGTGAATGTAAACGCGAAGGACATGGCTGGTCGAAAATCAACCCCGCTCCACTTCGCTGCGGGTAAAGCTAACGGCTCGGCTATGTTTATGCTAACATTAGCTATCATACTTTAACGACGAAGCTATGTTAATGCTTACATTAGCTATCATAGTTTGTAACAAAAAATACTGTAGCTCTCATACTTTTACTATGATGCTAAGATTAGCTATCATACTTTAACGTTAAAGCTAATGTTAGCAAAAACATAGCAACTGCTTCAGCTATGTTTATGCTAACATTAGCTATGATATTTTAACGATTAAGCTAATGATAGCATTAACATAGCTAATGTCTCAGCTATGTTTATGCTTACATTAGCTCTCATACTGTAACTATGGTTATGCTATCATACTCTAACTATGTTTATGCCACGCTCTCATATTTAAACGATTAAGCTAATGGCTCCGTTATGTTTATGCTAACATTAGCTATAATAATAACAACAATACATTATGTTTTTCAGGCACTGTCAAAATACACAGGTTTACTTTACGATTAATAAAATATATACTGTATAACAGTCAAAACAACAACACATTAGATACATAGCCTACAGGGCAGACAGAAACAAATGATAATAATTAAAATTGTGTTTTTAAAGCTATCTTACTGTAACGATGAGCTAAGAAAAACTCTCAGTTATGTTTATGCTGGCATTAGCTGTATTAGACTTTAACGGTTATATAGCTAATGTTGTTGTGTTGTGGTGTAAACACAACGTTCAGTTTAAACGGCTAGTGTTGCTAAGCTGCTAATGTGACGTTCTCTAATGCAGATGTCAACATTTCTGTACTTCAGCTAATCAGTCAAAACAGGATGCGCAAAACGACCTCTAATTTAGCTAAAATGTCAGTTTCAGGCTAATTTCGATTGCAATATTAGAATATGCCCACATTACTGTGTCTGTTTAGCACATTTCTGCACAATACTGCCACTTTTTACAGTTTCACATGCTTGACTTTCATGATTCAAATTCAAAGAGCTTTATTGACATCACCATAATGACATAGAGTTTTGCCAAATGTTTGTACAATTACGTACGCATCTTTACATAAATATACATTTGGCATTACTTCTTATGTTTATATGCATTTTGAAAAAAAGCATATAAACATGTTTTCTTTACAAGGAAAACGATATTCTTTTAGAACATGAACTAGAAAAAATAAAGCATAATAAAAAAAGGTTTTGGACAAATTAAATGTAGTAACTGTGTAACTCACGGCTTAGAGATGCAAACATCATTTCTATGCATCAACAAGGATCATATCTAATTGTGAATTCTTTAGGTATGTTTGAATTGAAGTATTTATAGAAGGAATAGCCTTGGTAGTTATGTTTTAAGAGGAGCCAAATATTGAGGAAATGCTGAACTGAAATGCCTTTTGATCCTCCTCCAGGTTTTGGCAGAAAGGATGTGGTGGAGCACCTCCTGCAGACGGGGGCCAATGTTCACGCCAGGGATGATGGTGGACTTATCCCCCTGCATAACGCCTGCTCTTTTGGCCACGCAGAGGTTGTCAGCCTCCTCTTGTGTCAGGGAGCAGACCCCAACGCCAGAGATAACTGGAACTACACCCCGTTACACGAGGCTGCCATCAAGGGAAAGATAGACGTCTGCATTGGTAAGGGTCCCCGTGTTTAGGCACAGGGAATTATGCAAATCTGTAAGGTTTTCTAGACAGACAGATTTTGTTAGCTGTAATTTGGCCCTTCATAATGTGTATAAGCAAGGTAGCTTTTGTGCAAATTGTTCATGATTATAGTGATGATCTAGTCCTATTTAATATTAACTGATATTTAGCCTATGTTCATGAACATAACTTTATAGGTTGGTTTTTGTTGTAAACCACACATGTGTTTTGTTAGATTTAATCTGGGCAGATGTGGTAGAAATACTCAGATCTTGTTCTTGACTAAAAGTAGAAATACTCAGATCTTGTTCTTGACTAAAAGTAGAAGTACTCAGATCTGGTACTTGAGTAAAAGTAGAAGTACTCAGGTCTTGTACTTGAGTAAAAGTACAAGTACTCAGATATTGTACTTGAGTAAAAGTACAAGTACTCAGATGTTGTTCTTGAGTAAAATTAGAAGTACTCAGATCTTGTACTTGATTAAAAGTAGAAGTACCAGAGTGTAGGAATACTCTGTCACAGTAAAAGTCCTGCATTCAAAATGTTCTTCAAGTAAAAGTAGAAAAGTATTCTCATCAAATTATACTTAAAGTAGCGACAGTAAAAGTAGTCATTGTGCAGATTGGTCCATTTCAGAATAATAGATATGATATTTTTTATAATGATTGATCATGAAAGTGTTCTCAAAGCTGGTAAAGGTGCAGCTAGTTTGAATGACTTTGTATACTGCAGGGTAGCTTGTGGATTTACTCCAGGTGGAACTAAAGTCTGATTCAACACTTGATTATATTTCACATCATTCATCCACATCTGTGAAGTAACTAAAGGTATTAAATACATGTAGTGGAGTAGAAGTACACCATCTACCTTTGAACTGGAGTGGAGTAGAAGTACAAAGTAAAATAAAATAGAAAGTACTTGAGTAAATCTACTTAGTATCTTTACACCTCAGGTACTGGGTGACACACAGTTACATAACATAGGAATTGTTATTGAAGTATGTTCTTGTCTGCTCCTCTGTCCCTCAGTGTTACTCCAGCATGGCGCAGATCCAAACATCCGCAACACTGACGGAAAATCTGCTCTGGATCTCGCCGACCCTTCAGCCAAGGCTGTTCTCACCGGTCAGTGCCGCTTCCTCTCACAGCCAATATTTTAATCATTAAATAAATGTCCCACTTTATACTCGAATGTATGGAAAGTGTTTTGAAAAAAATGTTATTTCCATCCAGGTGAATACAAGAAGGATGAACTTCTGGAAGCAGCAAGGTGAGTATCAGACAGACATATTTACTTCCTGTTGGCCAGAGTCAAACAGCCTCATTTTCATCTGTGAAAGACTGCAGAACTACTTTTAAATTATGTAACCTCATTAAAAGCAAAGGGGACGTTGATTTTGATAAGAAAGGGGAGAGACTATTGAATAGGGTAAACATTTTAACGTTACCAACATGACAATAACTTACATTAAGACCTTCATTTTCCTTATACCAAGTTTCTTTTCCTTATCTTACCCTAATTTATGGTGAATTTAGAACCGTTTTCAGAGACAAAAACACACAAATAGCCATTTAAACACCAATAACGTGTATTATGGGATGTTGTCTTTCCACTAGTCCACAGCCTAAGATCTTACATTTGACCAGTGCATGATAACGCCATTTGTTTTCCGGTTGCCCTAGTGACAGCAGTCTCTTTCAACCATGTAATTACAGGAGTGGAAATGAAGAAAAGCTGATGGCACTGTTGACTCCATTAAATGTGAACTGCCATGCCAGCGATGGACGCAAGGTAGAGAACCGCTCGTACCGCACCATTTCACAAACATTTGGATACAACATGCTGTGAACGAGGCCATTTTATGAAATACTTTATACTAGGCTAGATTAGTTTGTTTGTTTGTTTGTTGTAGATATAGCGGAGATTTGTGTCCTTGGGTTTGTAGCAGGATGATGCCAACTTACCGTGTGCAAAACCTCTGAAACATGTAGATTCTTAAGACTATACTTCGAATCCAGTTTTTTCTATTATAACATCTTAACTTTTGGTGTTTTGTATTGCCAGATGGGTTACTTTCCCACCATAAAAAACATGTTTTGAGTCCAGATAGTTAGATTAGTTTGTTCTGTGTTCATTTCCCTCAACTAGTGAAGAAAACTCATTACTTTTGATTACAGTTTAGTGGGTTTGTTTATCATTTTATAGCGTGGTTTGGCTGGGTATCTGGACATTCTTCCACATAATCACTTTTCCACGCTGGAGCCAAGCTAATTGTGGTCTTGAAATGTAGGTTAGTTTCTTTGTAAATCAAAGTGATTGGAAGTTATTTGAAGCGTCTAGATAAGGGGTGTCAAACTCATTTTCATCTCGGGGCACATCAGCATTATGGTTGCACTCAAAGGGCCGGTTGTAACTTTAAGACTATATAAAAATACATGTATAAATATTTAATATATATCAAATAATGTACTATGTTACATTATTGCCTCTGCATTAGATTAATATCAGATAGGGTAATAACTTCATAATTAACTACGTCTGAAAGCAGAAGTCTAGGGCAAAAAAAGCAAGTCTCCTCAGTGAGAATGTCACAAAATGATTTCAAAAGAAAAGCCAAATTCTGGAAAAGAAGTACAAAAAAAAAAAAAGTAACATTTTGAAGCCCCCCCGGGCCTTGAGTTTGACACCCCTGGTCTAGAGCATGACTATTTTTCCTCTTTGAGTGTTCTAGATGGGTCATACAGTGGGTGACGGGTGCAAACGAGCTACAACGGCCCAAAACATTTCAGAAATGATGCAAATTTGTGCCAAAACACACGCCGATGAAGAAACATCTTCACCAACATGACCACACATACGAGCGTTTACTAAAAGGGATGCATAAATGAAACGCAGCAAGAAGCTCAAAACAGAAACCAGGGATTCTAAAGACTGTCTCTGTTCATGGGAAGTTACCTAAAATGTTCGTCCTACATTATTAAAGATATGCTGTAAACTGTTTAGCGAACTTGGCTAACCTAATTATAACGGAATAATGAAAGTTACATTTTAGGTGACTTTCCACCAACAGCGACAGTTGGCCAACTTTTTCACCCGGTCTTCTTGCAGCATTTTGTTTATGCAGCTCTTTCATGGCGCATTTCCACTGCAGCGGGTAGCCCCGTTTAAGCGTCCTTAATCGTCCTCAAGCGGCCAGGCCAGTTTTTGGTGGCCTTTCCAGATAGCGTAGCACCGGCTAGCGGGTACTTTTTCCGGCCCCATAAAATCGTGGTTCTATCGGGCCAGGGCTGAACTAGTGACGTCAACACTCTCGACTGCTGATTGGTCAGAGAGAATCGTCACAAGATCGCGCGCGAGATCATCCCTAGCGTCGCATATATATCTAGAAGCAAGCTTGCAGCATTTTTGTAAACGGAGGAGCTACAAAAATGCACCGTGGTCGACCGAGGAGGTGACGACGTTCCTACATCTCATTGGGGACGATACAATCCAGCGGGAGCTCGACGGAACAACTCGGAATGTGAAAGTGTTCCAGGATGTCTCTGCACAGAGGCCCCGCCTACACTGCGTTGCTACCCCAGGTCCTAAACTGTAATGGGAATGCGCCACGGCCTCGAACGGCCAGCGAGGCAGGCCTGAGCGAGGACGCTTAGGGACGCTTAAACGGGGCTACCCCACTGCAGTGGAAATGTGCCATAAGTAAACACTGTGCATGTTTCGTCAAGTTGGTGAAGATTTTTCCTCATCTGCTTGTCTTTTGGCACGTGTAACTGCAGCTCATTACTCCTAATGGCCCTCGCCAGCCACCGTAGGGAAGGTGGTGCAAAGACGCACTTTAGAGAACATATTTGGCCTCATTGTTTAACGTCAGCTTCAAGCGGTACTGATTCAGGTGTAAGAATGTTTTTGCATTTCATTCCCAAGTCTTGCAGGCACTGATATCTCTTTAGAGCTTATTTAGATTGTCTTATTTGTGTACAAACCACTTGCTCCTCTCTCTAATGTCTAATGTGGCTAACAGTATATCCTAACCATGTTTTCTCCAACAGAAGTTAAAGTGTGACTCCTTCCTCGCCTCCTTTGCAGTGTAGTTAGAGTTTGCATGATCCGTCAGTGTAGATTTTGTCTGTGATTTAAACAGCGGGCACCGTTCACCAGCTCCCAAAGCCACAGAGAAAAGGGAGGAGGTTCACACACTCAGCCCTTCCCCCTCTCTGGCCTTTTCACGGATCAAACCGTGATTTAATAACCAGGGCTTGTGTTGCATCGACTTAAGAAGGAAGAGAAAAAGCATTGCTGTGAAAAGAAAAATGTAATTTTTGTAATTTTTGTTTCGTTTTTGTTTTCCGTGTGACTCTGGCAACATTTGTCCTTCAGTCAACATCCCAGAAAATGCTGGTAAGTTTTGATAACGGCCACTTGATTGATGCTCTGTTCTGATTCTTACCTTTTTTGTTATTGCTTATTTTTTGTGATCCATTGCTTTTGTTTGACCAATAATCTGGCTCTCACTGCACATCATGGACCTGGGTGTACGGGTCACTCGTTACCCTGGTGTGTGTGTGTGTGTGTGTGTGTGTGTGTGTGTGTGTGTGTGTGTGTGTGTGTGTGTGTGTGTGTGTGTGTGTGTGTGTGTGTGTGTGTGTGTGTGTGTGTGTGTGTGTGTGTGTGTGTGTGTGTGTGTGTGTGTGTGTGTGTGTGTGTGTGTGTGTGTGTGTGTGTGTGTGTGTGTGTGTGTGTGTGTGTGTGTGTGTGAGAGAGTGACTGTGTGAGAGAGTGACTGTGTGAGAGAGTGACTGTGTGAGAGAGTGACTGTGTGAGAGAGTGACTGTGTGAGAGAGTGACTGTGTGAGAGAGTGACTGTGTGTGTGTCAGTGAGAGAGTGAGTGTGTGTGGTTATGATTGAGTGAGTGGTTTGGTGTCATGGTGACGACTCGTCTTGTTTGGACTACGAGAGGAGTCCACAGTGTCCTCTGCCTGCTTTCTCTTCAGCGTCTGTCCTCTCCTTGCACTCTCACTCACACTTTTCAAGCTCTTCAGTCAACCTTTCTGATTTGGGCTTTATTTATTTATTTATTCATTAATCAATTTTCCTTTTGGATGATCACTCATGCATGCCCGAAGACCTGCCCCCCCCCCCCCCCCTTTGCATTTTGTCAAACGATTCCTCAGTCTGTGAAATGTGTGTCTACTTCACGTTGGAAGCGGTTAATGGACTAAAGTTTTTCACCTGTCATTCTCGCGTGCTATGCTAATGCTAACCCTCCATGGTAATGACTGCTAACATGCTCGTGTCATCCCACTCTGAACGAGGCCTCCATGATTCGACCTTGTATCACTGTGGCTTGAGATCTATCCGTTTTGGGAGTTACATTAATATCACACTGCATGGAAAGTCCAAGTTAGCTTGACCTGAGTCCAAGTTAGCTTGACCTGAGCAATACTTTTTCGGAACAAATGCCCCTGAAGTTGGATTTCACTTCAAAGACTAACGTTTATTTTTCTTAGCTGAAAGAAAGAAAGTTATTTGATCTAATTAAAGCAATCTTCCTGCTTTTTGTAGCTTCCTCACATCAAATTACAGTTGGGGTTTGATAGCATTTCATCAAATCTGAATCCAGTGTTGAGTTCCCTTAGTATATTCACTGCAGGTAAAGCTTTTCTAAGTATTACTTTTTCGTTCTAGGATCCAAACGTCGTAAATGAACATCAAGAAGTAACATTTTTGCTAAATATGTATTATCTTTTACCTGCTCTATATTCAAAATATAAAAAAGCAGACATAGCCATGATCAAGCTATCATCTCCCAACCGTAATGCCTACGCAGCCATTTTGAACTTAACAGTTGCTGTCTTTCTTGTCATCTGACCCCATCAAACCTAATTTAAAACCCCTCAGACTTAGGTACACTACCTTATTCTGCTGATATTGGGGAGTGTCAGTAAAGGTACCTGAAGTTTCTCGTTGTCATTCGGATAGAAACTAAATTATTTTTTATCGCTGGATTTTTTTTTTTCTTTCTTTCTACCCACCATTGACTTTGCATCATCACATCAGCCATTCATCTGCAACTCAAACACATGCTTCTGGCCCTAATCAGCCGCTTGCTCCTAAAGGCAGCACACACACACACTGGCCCCCCGGTGGCCATCTTTGTTTGCTAACAAGCCGTCTTCTCTTCCAGTCCACGCCGCTGCACCTGGCCGCCGGATACAACCGCGTCCGCATCGTCCAGCTGCTCCTGCAGCACGGGGCCGATGTTCACGCCAAGGACAAGGGGTGAGACGCTTTTTTTGTTTTGTTTTGGGGTGAAGTGTCTTGCCCAGGGACACAACAACATGCTGACTGCAGTGGGACTCTAACTTGATCAGCGCACTTTCCCACTGAGCCACAGCGTTTAAAATACTACATCCTTTAATAATGCAATGCTTTTTGTGTCCCTGCAGTGGCCTGGTTCCTCTTCACAACGCCTGCTCCTACGGCCACTTTGAGGTCACCGAGCTCCTGCTTAAAGTAAGAACCAACACAGGTTTCACAGTCAATTGAAGTGGCTTGTGCAATACTCACGCTGCAGGAAGCTAAATATGTTTTCAATTTATCATAGAGACGTAATCCCAGCCTACAAATCATATTCCACAGACGTATTAATGTCCATTTATTGTTTGCAGGTCTTCTTAAAAAACATGGTGTATGAAATTCTTATATTGTTGAATGCTGCCCTACCATTCTCTATCTGAGGAATAGAGGCAACAACAAAATGAAGCGAGATAGTCAGGGTTCTTACGGTCATTAAAAACCTGGGAAAGTCATGGAAATTCAAAATGCTAATTCCAGGCCCTGGAAAAGTTTTGGAAAAGTCATGGAAATGTAACTAAAGTTCCATCAAATATAATTTATATTTTATCTAGTCGCAGAAATATTAATACTATAATGATAATAAATACTGTATGGTATAGCAATGAAACGTAAATTAGCATTTAACTGACGAGGTGTTTTGCTGGTGAGAGATTTGAGTTGCTTTAGCGTGTAGAAGCTAGTAAGCCTATTGGATTTGTTTTAGATAGGCACGACATGTTTCATACGCAGACCTTATTTTCCTGTTCCATGTTCAAATAAACCATTTCCAGTGGTACCGCTGAGAGTAATGTTTTTGGTCATGGAAAGTTAGGTAAAGGTCCTGGAGAAGTCATTGAAAATCCTTGGTGAAAAAGTGTATGAACATAATTATCAACACATAAATAGACAAATACAGATGAATGTATACACAAGGTTACAGGAAAACACAAAAACAGTCAAATCCAAAGTGCATAGGAGCGCTGAGAGAATGACAGAGTTGGTCCAAGTAAGGGAATGGAAATGTATTTATTTTGTGTGGAAATAAATCTCTAATGTTCTGTTCCGCCCGCAGCACGGCGCCTGTGTGAACGCGATGGACCTGTGGCAGTTCACTCCTCTCCACGAGGCGGCCTCGAAGAACAGAGTGGAGGTCTGTTCGCTGCTCCTGAGCCACGGAGCCGACCCCACGCTGCTCAACTGCCACAGCAAGAGCGCCGTGGACATGGCCCCCACCCCCGAGCTGAAAGAAAGACTCTCCTGTGAGTATTCAGTCTCACATCTTTTCTACGCATGCTTCTTAGGTAACACTAAGCTGTCTTTGGCTCGTTTCTTACTGTAACAATGGACCTTTCCCCACACACACACACACACACACACACACACACACACACACACACACACACACACACACACACACACACACACACACACACACACACACACACACACACACACACACACACACACACACACACACTGCTGACACAAGACTTTACTGATCCTTGAGAATCAGAAACATGTTGCTCACCAGGTAGGTTGACACGTACGAGGAATTTGACTTGATGTCGTGGCGCATACATCAAATTAAAACTAAGATGAAGAACACAGAACTATTTTAGGAACACTATAATAACATTTCAAAATATAGTAAAATATAGCAGTATTTACAGTTAATGGAATAAAATGTTGAGTTACAAAAGATACAATAGAATGTGCTAATTAAACAATAAACTACAAGAAACAAAGATGGACAAATAATGAATGTTAAAAACTGTACAGTGGGAAGCTAAAAGTACAGAAGATGCTGAAATAGTTAAATAAATAGTCATAATAAAAACACATTTAAAAAAACATGTTAAAAAAGAATGTTTATATAAATCCAAGTAAATACAGCAAATATGAATAAATGCACATTATGGTAGTTATAATAAGAAAATTATTTACATAAATCAAATAATAGGAAAATATATTCAACAAAAAAAGGTAAAACATGTATTTTTTAAGGACAGCAACACAAAAACGCACTTGACAACATTGCAATTTCATTAAGTAATACAAATACATAGACACAAGGGTAGTGATAAATTAAAGTATCTAAAAAATGAATAGTAAAATATGTCTCTTTTGTTTAGCCACTGTCTTACATAACTGTCCCCATTAAAGGTGGGGTAGGTAAGTTTGAGAAACCGGCTCGAGTGCACTAAAATGTGAAAGTACACAGCCAAAAAGAATCCGCCCCTTCCTTCAGACTTCCTTGAGCACCTCCTCCGCGAGAGCAGGCTGCAGTAACGTTACATATCAGGCAAAGCTAAACACATCTAGGTTAGCAATACTACACAGCCAAAGCAACTCCGATATTGACTCTGGTTTGACTTCTCCTAGTTTCCACTTTCTTTTTGTTCTTAATTTGCTCCGTTACATTTTTTCTTTTGCGACCAGCAGACGATGTTGAACCTAACTCTGCCATGGTGAAAGTGGCCGCCTGTTGCTGGCGAGTCATTGAAGTACTGCTGCAATGCACGCCCAATGACGGCACGCCCAATGAGGGCACGAGATACATTTGTGCGTGCACGAGATGGAAGGCTGACAGACAGGGCGGCAATCCAATCCGTTTAGCCGTAGTTTTTACAGTATCACAGCTTCCACAGATGACATTTTTTTATGGATTTTTTGTCAAAGCACTAAAGATATTCATTGCTATCGAGATGTTAAGAGTATTCCATGGAATATAACAACAAGTTTATCTCGAGCCGGTTTCTCAAACTTACCTACCCCACCTTTAACAGAAACACAAAAAAGACAACCATTAACATAACATCATTTAAATATAACATAAATACAGTTGATACAAATACATATACAGAATGGTAGTTATATAGTAATACATTACAAATAAATGATTATATACATTTATATATTTACAACAAATTAAATGTATGAACTTGTTCCTCTTTGTCTTTGATGTAGACGAGTTCAAAGGTCACTCGCTGCTGCAGGCGGCCCGGGAGGCGGACATGGCCAAAGTGAAGAAGACCCTGGCTCTGGAGATCATCAGCTTCAAACACCCTCAGACCAACGAGACCGCGCTGGTGAGAATCTACCTTCAGTCCTTATGTTGGCGTTAAAACCCCTGCTGGAGCAGAGATAACAATGCTCCTTGTTTGAGCTCTGTCTCTGTTACACATTTAACAAGAACCACTGATTTCAGATTTATAATTATCATTTATCTGGGCATTTAAAAACACTCGTAAGATTTAGTTTACTCCTTGATAAGTGGATGCAATCGAAAGATCTGTAAAACTTACAATCCTCAGGAATCATGCCGAAGCACCACTTTAAAATGTGTGTTTTTAGAGACATGGAAATGAGTCACAAACCATGAGACATGCACCAAAAGTGTAACAAATCCTCATTGAATCAAGACGACAAATGACCAAATAGTGAATTAAGATGGTGCCACTTTGAGAATCAAGCTTTTGTCCTTATGTTGGGGCTTCAAATCAAATATAGATTTCACTGTGGACTAGGGCTCTGCGATTATGGCAAAAATCATAATTACGATTATTTTTGGTCAATAATTGATATCACGATTATTAAATACGATTATTCATTGACTTTGAAAACATCCATTTATTGAACTTTAAAACAAATACAAATAATAATTTCAACAGCATCTTTTCAACTGTTGATTACCCTGAACGTATAATTCAACTGAAAAAACAATACAAAAATAAATGATAGATTTAAATAAATAATAATAAATACCAATAAACAAGATCAACAAATATTTTGGGGCGCGCTTCCACAAGCTACTAAACATATATAAATATGATAAATACAAATAAATTAGATCAAATATGTTTCAGAGCACTGTCACAACCTAGCAAAGCAAAATAATAGTTTTTTTCGATTATGTTGTTTTCGTAATTGTGGCAGGCCAAAATCGTAATTGCGATTAAAATACGATTAATTGCACAGCCCGACTGTGGACGTTAAAACCCCGGCTGGAACAGAGATAACAATGCTCCTTGTTTGAGCTCTGTCTCCGCCGAAGCAACACTTCAAATGATGTGTTTCAGAGACATGGAAATGAGTCACTCAGCATCATAATGTACCAAATCACTAAAGAAATCTTTATTGAATCGAGACAAAAATGACCAAATGGTCAACTAAGACGGTGCAACACTTGTTATGTGTAGCTTTGTTTCCATCTGCCTAAATGCTTGTGTTGGGCCTTTCGACTGCAGTGGTAAAAGGAAAATAAAACTACCGTAATTTTCGGACTATAAGCCGCGCCTTTTTTCCCATTTTTCGACGCTGCAGCTTATATAACGGTGCGGCTAATCTATGGATTTGTACAGCTAACGGCCACTAGGGGACCTCCTAAATCTATGGATTTTACAGGTTACAGTCCACCACCTTTAACTCTATGGGCTCTATGGCCGGTCTGCGCCCCCCACCTTTAAGCGGCGGGCTCCAGCAGGAAAAGCTGGAGGCCGGAAAAGAGTGAGACAGGTAGCGCGCAAAAGTAAAAGTGGAACCGAGAGTGGTACGAGAGACAGAACGAGAGCAAGACAGACAGACATTACGAGAGCGAGACAGTTTGTCCCCGTACCACTGGTTGAAAACCACTGCTGTAGATCACTGCCGGTACGTGCGCTGGGAGCGCACCGTTTAAGTTTGAAAGTTGAAAAGTTTGTGTGTCTGAAACGCTATGTGATACAGTACAGTTTACACAGCACATGTTCTGTAGCTACTATTGCACTAAATGGTAACACTTGAATACGTTATGCAAATATGCAACTTGTTTGTTGAAATGTTAATAAATGGGAGCTTCCTCAAACAGCCATCTCTTTCCCGACAATCCCCTCTGTGCACGAACCCTTACATATGGTAATGAAACATTAAAACACCTGCGGCTTATAGTCCAGTGCGGCTTATATATGTACACATCATTCAATTTAGCTGCTGCAGCTTATATTCAGGTGCGCCTTATAGTCCGGAAATTACGGTATATAACAAAATAAAAATAAGCGCTTTGAGCACCAGGAAAAGCGCTTTATAAATGTAATGTATTATTATTATTAAAACATTTCAATCTGTTACGTTTTTAGTTTTTGGAATAGTTCTTAATGGTTTCAATGTTGAACATTTTTTCTATGTTTTTTTAGCTTTGAGGTAAAAAACGTTGTTACTCAGTATTGTTTTAGAACTCATGTTTTTTTTTATATTTTCTTCTTTCAAATCCCAGCTTAAACAGAGCTATCTTGTTTTAGCTTCCTCCTTGGTAACAAATCAGGTTTTCTGACAACATTTCTTTACTGAATTCTGATATATTAATAACATTTATCTGGGGATTTAAAGGGATCTTGTCAGAATTGCTCTGTAGCTGTCATGTTGATGTTTATGTGATTTGCTGTAGGTTAAGCAAACTGGCACTCACGGAAAACATTGAATAATACATTTCATTTGTATAGCACACTTTCATAAACATCGTCACCTCAAGGTGCTTCACGCTATAAGGAGGGGAAAAAAAAGATATCTAAGGAGCATATTGAATACAATATGGTAATATAACAAAAAAAGGTTAGAATACAAAATAAATAAAGTAAAGGACAGTCAGTAAAATGCGGTGTGGAATAGGGCTGAACGATTTTGGGAAAAAAATCGAATTGCGATTTTTCTGACAAATATTGCGTTTGCTTTTCGATTTGCGATATTTGTTTTTAAGCGACCCAACGTAAGTTTATTTTAAAATGCGGCCATAACTCCGGCTAGGAAGGTCGCATCAACGTGCTCCCGTCTCTAGCACCCCCGCAGCCCGAGCTACGAATGAAGGAACTAAACTTACATGAAACTTCCGTTGGGTTGCTTTAAAGTCGAGCTTCAGTTTCAGATTCACCCTGTAATAGAAACATGTGATGGAGCATTACTAACCTGACTCAGACGGTTCACCAAACCATCTAGGAAAGCTCCATTGGAAGCTATTTGGAAAAAGCAGGGACTTTCAAAAATACTTGGAAGGTGATTGGATCAATCTGTCTATCACCTTCTATCATGGGCCACTTCTGATTGGCTAACAATGGCTGGTACATGTGGAGCACAGCACTTCTGATTGGTGTGGATGACTGACACACAAGAAGAAAAAAAAAATTTGTAAAAAAAAGATTGTAGGCTTTGCGATTTGATAACTGCAATAATCGATTAATCGTTCAGCCCTAGTGTGGAACATGTGGGTCTTAAAAACTGAGAGTGATGCAGAGGTCCGTACAATTAGTGCACTAATTTTGTGTGTGTGTGTGTGTGTGTGTGTGTGTGTGTGTGTGTGTGTGTGTGTGTGTGTGTGTGTGTGTGTGTGTGTGTGTGTGTGTGTGTGTGTGTGTGTGTGTGTGTGTGTGTGTGTGTGTGTGTGTGTGTGTGTGTGTGTGTGTGTGTGTGTGTGTGTGTGTGTGTGTGTGGTAGCACTGTGCCGTGGCCTCCCCTCACCCCAAGAGGAAGCAGGTGACTGAGCTGTTGCTGCGTAAAGGAGCCAACATCAACGAGAAGAACAAAGAGTAAGTCCACGACCTTTAGTTCTCCTAAATATCGCGAGAGCGGGGAAAGAAAAGCAAACTGCACGTTGACTCACATCAAGTACCAAGTAGACAATAAATGGTGGCAGGAAATCAGGTGATAACTTCCTGTCCTTTGTGTCTTCTAGCTTCATGACTCCGCTGCACGTTGCCGCTGAGAGAGCTCATAACGACATCCTGGAGGTGCTGCAGAAACACGGAGCGAAGGTCTGTGATTGGTTGTTACATTTTCATTCTGCCTGAAGTTAAACGGTGTTCGATAATGTGATCTGGTGGCGTCTAACGTTTTCCAACCCAGTTTAGATTTGACCACGACCACTTCCACATGACGAAAGCAGCGTTTTCATCCAACGAAATGTGAATTTGACAACCAGTCGTTTAATGGTGTGTTTTTCAAATAGATACATTTAAATAGCACCTTTTTTTTATTTAAGGTAAATGTTAATTAATCTTTTATTATTAAGTCACCATTATTTTAAGATGAAGCGACGAGCAACTAATCTGTAGCCTGAAAGCTCGTTTTGTTTGTTAAGGACAGTATATGAGTATTTGTACTTTGTCACTTTCCAGTACTGTCAGTGTACTGGAATATCAAATAGTAATAATGATAGTAATAATAAAGCTTTATTTATATCGCACTTTTCAAACAACACGTGCAGCTCCAAGTGCTTTACAAAATGGCGACACATCACAAGTTAAAAATAAACAACAAGAAATTCCCCTCAGATTGATTTAAGAACTTTAAAAGGTGCATGCAGCAACAGATAACATGTGATCAGGTTAAGAGACTACAAATAAAATAAATAATGGTTTCTCTCTGACGGATAAGACACAAGACAACTGAGTCGATGCAACAATATAAAATATAAAACAAAGTGAACATACAGGTACAACAGAAATACAAATAAAAAAGATAATAGTAATAAAAATGCCATAATTCTAATAAAGGTTAAAAGATTAAGAAATAAAAAAGACCAACGTAAAAAGAAATATTGCTATTGAAGCATGTTGGATTAATAAAATAAGTAGGGCTGTCGAACGATAACATTTTTTAATCAGATTAATCACAGTTTAAAAATTAATTAATCAGATGAATCACCATTCGAACTACGTCCAAAATATGCCATTTCTTTATGTACATTGTTGTGGGAATGGAAAGATAAATGAAAGAAGGCGGATATATCCATTTAACATACAGTATGTTTATTATAACATTGTTCTGTGTGTCAAAATGAAAGACAGCCCATACACCTATCAATCATCAAACCGTGGGGTCTTATTTCATTACGTGTTGATTTCTATCAACACGTAATGTTGTATCGATGTATATAGAGATGTACTACAGCTAAAGTATTCTCCGTCGGGACTTCCTGCAACAACACCACGCCGTTACCTTGATTCTGATTGGCCAGAAGACATTATCAAAGATGTTCTATTGAGAAGACGATCACTACGTGGCAAAAGTTTTCAAAACGGTTTCTAGTCTTCGGTATTTCCAGACAAGTGGCTACTGAAATCAATCTGACTAACTGCTGTCTTTGTGATTTACTCCGCGCGAGTTTGCGGACTTTATTTTGCTTACTTTAACATCATTGTTCATGGTGGGGCTAAGGTGGGGCTAAGGCATTTCTTGGTATGGCTGTAGCCTACCCCAGCCATACCCTGGCGCTGCCACTGGTGGGATGTATGGGGCGGGCCATTCTGCACATGCGTTAAATGCGTTAAATATTTTAAAGCAAATTCATTCAAAAAAATAATTCCCGCCGTTAACGCGATAATTTTGACAGCATTAAAAATAAGATACAAATATTCTGCTTGCCAGTCATGATGTCACTTGAGCATTGTTGGGGAGGGCGGCGTTTTCTTTTTGTCCTCGACGCAGTCCCGCAGAGCTACGTCAATGCAGAAGTGGTCGTGGTTAAATCTAAACTGGGTGGGAAAAGCGATAGATCTGGTAGGATATAAAGTGTGTGTGTGTTTCTGAAACCTCCTCTGCCTCCAGGTGAACGCGGTGGACACACTCGGCCAGACGTCTCTCCACAGAGCGGCGCTCGCCGGTCACATCCAGACCTGCAAGCTGCTGTTGAGCTTCGGGGCCGACGCCTCCATCGTGTCCCTGCAGGGCTTCACCGCCGCGCAGATGGGCAACGAGGCCGTGCAGCAGATCCTCAACGGTAAACACACCCAGCACGCTGTAGGCCCTGTGTCCACATCGCGCCTTCTTCTCACCATCAGATTGTTTTTGTGATCACATGTTTTATTTATTTAAGCAGAAAGACACGATACAAAACACATACATACCACGTGAAAGAACAAACAAACAGTTCCCTTACAAAACAAACATAATACAATAAAAACCCCACCCTCCCAGGATCAAGTAGCTTCAAATGACATATGTCCACACGGCAAAGGAATCGGAGCCGACGTTTCAATGTCTCGGCCGCTGAAAGCCACACCCTCGCATCATCCTGTTCGTCCCATTGATACGGGCTGTTGACAGTTCCCAACGGACAACATCGAGAAAAGTTAAACCCCATCGCTTCATGGATCAATCGTGTGGAGGCTTCCAGCGCACCGCAATCATTTTCTTAGCGGCAGTTAGACCAGCAAGAACTATGTGTTTGTGATATTTAGGAATCATGTGATGTGTTGTCGAGATATCATTGGCATAGAAGCAATCAAAAAGTACCCTAGCGCCCTGACAGAAAAACAGGCGCTATATTTCGTGATAATATCATTCAAACAGTTTTGCATTTCCTCGCCTACCATGAGGCAGATTTATTAATTTTCAGTATAAAAATCTCTGACCAGATGAACACGTTGATCATGGGATTTGAATTGTCTTTCTCTTTCCAGAAAATGTCCCCACACGTAACTCTGACGTGGACTACAGATTCCTGGAGGCGGCCAAAGCAGGAGATCTGGACACAGTGCAGGTGAGGTTCCTTCTGGAGTTTGTTCACCAGGAGGGACAGCAGTTTAGGTTCACACCGTTTTCAGGAGCTTAGTTTGGCAGCAAAGCTACTTTGTGCAGAGATGCAATATTGCAAAGGAAATCATTCTAGTACAGTAGCGCTGTTGAAGAATTATTAGCACTCAGATTTCACACGCTCCCTAAAAGAGGGGGTTTAACAAATGATAGTAATTAAGAATAAGAAATCCTTTATTCGCCCCACAGCGGGGAAATTAACAGTACTACGAAAGCAATAATTAAAAGTTAAACATAGACTTGCGTATTAAATTAAGAGGCAAGCACACATTACAAAACAATAAAATAAGTTATAACTAATTATTACATGGCTTAGTTGAATACTCGATTCTGATTGGCCAATCCAGAACACGTGACACGTTGTTAATCCAGAACAGACAGACCGCTGTCAAGCACTAATTGACCGTTGTTAAGGACGCTCACATCTGCACAAATAAGTCCGTTCGATTTAACTTAATACAGTTTGGCCGAAAAGTTTGCTTTTCTAACTGACAAGACAAGAGCGACAAGAAAACAGCCGAGAAGTAACGAGCTTCTTTTACGCAGCGGTCCAGACATAGACATCAGACGGCGACACATATTCAGTGTGCAGTTACTTTGGCATTAGGGCAGGGATATCTAGATACTTTCCAAGGTTTGACATAAGGAATTGTGCTACTTTTAAAGCAAGGAGCGATGTTTTCAAATCTGTAATCAAAAAGCCCCTCAAAAACGCTATCGAAGCAGTTCCTGCCGTTGCTACGTTAGTTCAAACGGTAACAACGGACTATTTTTCTTTAGCGGATGCATGTCAATTTAAATCAATACATCCAACTATTTTTTAAATCAATAAAAGCATTTCAATTAATAGTGGGAGTCATAACGTTACTTTGTTGAGAATGTGGTCCCTTACTTATTACACATCCATGGTAAGAATTGGGTAGTAGTAGCATTTAAAAAAAGTAAGTGAAGATATACAAGGAATGAAGGAGAGAGTAGCATTAACACGTTTTTAATTACTTCTACAAATATAGTGTATATGATGGCACGTAAGCAGTGGTGTTACACAACAGATTTACAGCCAAGGCCTTGTTTTTATTGTCTTATAAACCTGTTTTTAAACCTCATTTGAGTTGCTAATGATATTGTTTGTGTGTTTGGCAGCAACTGTGCACGCCTCAGAACGTGAACTGCCGTGATCTGGAGGGCCGTCACTCGACTCCTCTGCACTTCGCAGCCGGGTACAACCGAGTGGCTGTCGTCGAGTATCTGTTGCACCACGGAGCCGACGTCCACGCCAAAGACAAGGGGTGAGCGCTTTCAGAGATTATTTAGACGCCAATACACACAGCTCTGTCTGGGTAACTGTTTGGAACATTCAGGAACTAGTTGATGCTCTGTATGTGATGACTACTTCCATTCTTGAGAGGATCAGAAATACAGTGATCCTGATGTTGAAGCTCAAGCCGGGGACCAGGGAGATTGTTCTAACACTCACACGCCGTGCTTCTGGTGTGGATATTCTCACCGTGTGTTTCCTCCTCCTGCAGCGGTCTGGTTCCTCTCCACAACGCCTGCTCCTACGGACACTATGAGGTGGCCGAGCTGCTGGTCAGACACGGAGCCTCGGTGAACGTGGCCGACCTCTGGAAGTTCACCCCGCTCCACGAGGCTGCAGCCAAGGGCAAATATGAGATCTGCAAACTGCTGCTCAAAGTGAGGATCCTCTCTATCGCCCCACTACGTTGTGATGATGACCCTGTGGGGAAATGCTTCACTTTGACCTGTGAAGCCACTTACATCTCCAAAAAGCATTATCAAGAGACAAGATGTCCATTTGTTTGTTTGTTTGTTTCCCTTCCTTTGTGGCTCACTCTTTGGTTGACTGGTGAATAGAAAGTAATTAAAAAATATAAATGTCAAGATGCGATTTGTAAAGTAAACATTTCTGAACATTTTCTGGATCAAAGCAGTTTTTACCAGAAAGCGGCCATATTTGTTCTCCTGGTGGACGGATTTGATGAATTTTGGATTGATTTTGAAGTTGTAGGAGATTCAAAACTGCCATGTTCAATCCAAAAAATATCAGGAATGGATTCAACATCCCCAATAACCCCAAAAACCAAACCAAAATGTGCCAATTCATTTTTAAGCTAATGTCTACATATGCTTATTAATGCATCTTATGCCAAATGTGCAAGTTAGCATCGTTATGTTTCTATGTGCTAGTGACCCCTACTAAACATATCTATCATAAAACTTCTGTCTTCTCAACATTTCCAGGATCACACTCCTAGAAAGTAGACTACTCCTGTACTAAACATTTACATACAATTATTTATATAATTATTATTAAATCTATAATCCTTTCCTTTCGTTAAGCAGTATATAAAGTGTCTATAAAGTGAAGATTTGTTTACCAACCTTTGATACATGCCGATAGAATAAATGTATGCTGTTCAATAATCCTGTCCTTTCCCCACAGCACGGAGCCGACCCGTCCAAGAAGAACCGTGACGGCAACATGCCTCTGGACATGGTGAAGGACGGAGACACGGACATCCAGGACCTCCTGAGGGGAGACGCCGCTCTGCTGGACGCCGCCAAGAAGGGCTGCCTGGCAAGGGTCCAGAAACTCTGCTCCCCCGAAAACATCAACTGCAGGGACACACAGGGACGCAACTCCACCCCGCTGCACCTCGCAGGTACTGAGAGCCTTTTATTGGGTTTTACCTTACTAGCAGAGAGGGCAAAGTGCACACTTCCTTCACTCAAGTAGAAGTACAGATACTCGTGTTTAAAAATACTCTGGTGAAAGTAGAAGTACTGACTAAACTTCTTTACTCAAGTCAAAGTAAAGAGGCTTTGAAATGTACTTCAGTAAAAAGTATCCATAACTAGCAGCTGTTTTAAAGAGTACCTGACCTCCCTTTATATTAATAGAACAATAATGTCATTGTTAGCTAATGAATGTTTCCATGGTGACCAACGGCAACATGACAACGTTTCCATTGGTCCCTCTTCTTTAGAGAAGACCAGGAAATGATGGATACACGGATCGTGTTCAAATCAATAGGCACGCAATGACTCTAAATAATAATGATCACGCCACCAAACACACATTCAAACTAAAGGAACCAGCCTGTTTGGGAAATGAGAGAAGTAGAAAGTACAGGTATTTGGGTTCAACATGTAAGAAGTAGAAAGTACAGGTATTTGTGTTCAAAATGTAAGAAGTAGAAAGTACAGGTATTTGGGTTCAACATGTAAGAAGTAGAAAGTACAGGTATTTGTGTTCAAAATGTAAGAAGTAGAAAGTACAGGTATTTGGGTTCAACATGTAAGAAGTAGAAAGTACAGGTATTTGAGTTCAAAGTGTAAGAAGTAGAAAGTACAGGTATTAAAGTTACAACCGGCTCTTTGAGTGCAACCATAATGTTGATTTGGCCCGCGATGAAATTGAGCTTCAACAGCCCTGTGCTAACAGTATCTCTGCAACACACTGATAGAAACCAAGTGTTCTGAAAGTAGGGTTTAAAATGCACTGCCTGTAATATTTAAATGTTGCTGATTCCTGTTGCTTCTCCTCAGCCGGCTACAACAACCTGGAGGTGGCGGAGTATCTCCTGGAGCACGGAGCGGATGTGAACGCCCAGGACAAAGGAGGCCTTATCCCTCTGCACAATGCTGCTTCTTATGGGGTCAGTGTCAACAACATACATCACTTAAAGGTCACCTATTATTCAAAATCCACTTCTTCATGTCTCTTCTACATCAACATGTGTCCCCTCTTCTTCATGTCTCTTCTACATCAACATGTGTCCCCTCTTCTTCATGTCTCTTCTACATCAACATGTGTCCCCTCTTCTCCATGTCTCTTCTACATCAACATGTGTCCCCTCTTCTTCATGTCTCGTCTACATCAACATGTGTCCCCTCTTCTTCATGTCTCTCCTACATCAACATGTGTCCTCTCTTCTCCATGTCTCTTCTACATCAACATGTGTCCTCTCTTCTCCATGTCTCTTCTACATCTACATGTGTCCCCTCTTCTTCATGTCTCATCTACATCAACATGTGTCCCCTCTTCTTCATGTCTCTCCTACATCAACATGTGTACCCTCTTTTTGTCCTGATCCATTTCTATAAAAACCTGTCTGAAAATGAGCTGATCAGATTTTGGCCACTTTATGATGTCATAACGATGTTTTGGCTTGTGTAACCATTAGCCAATCAGCAACCAAGGTAACCCCCCCCCCCCCTCCTTATCACCTGAATCTCCTCTTAGAGCACCTTTGAGTTCTTTGTAACCAAATCTCTCTCTGAGGGGCGTGGGGAGGGGCTACTTATTTTTTATCTAAAGTAACAGACAGAGAATCAGCACTTTGGAAACAGGGCTGAAACAGAGGGGATTATGGGTAATGCTGCAATGATCCGTTTGGTGTTTCAGCCAATGAGAGACAGGTTCTGTATATATCTGAGACCTGTGATTTATTGATGAAAAACGGTATAATAGGGGACCTTTAAATCAAATACAGCTTCTGTGGGGTTTGATTTAATCCTTGGAAAAGCTTAAAGAGGGCATATTCTGCTCATCATTCTGTGTTATTTAAGGTCACTTAAGTCTTGTCTTCTGTCGCCTCTCTTCCTCGCAGCATGTGGACATCGCCGCCCTCCTCATCAAGTACAACACGTGTGTGAACGCTACAGATAAATGGGCTTTCACGCCGCTCCACGAGGCGGCGCAGAAGGGCCGAACGCAGCTCTGCGCGCTGCTGCTGGCTCACGGAGCCGACCCCACCATGAAGAACCAGGAGGGCCAGACTGCGCTGGACCTGGCAACGGTAACATTTACTGAGAAAATAGATTTTAAAACGCATCATAAAATCCATAACGGTATCATAATCATGATGCGTGAAGTGTTACCCACTCAGAACGTTGCTAATAAGTATCTAAATGAGACTACTATCACGCCCAACATTAGCCACCTTTAGCTTAGCGGTGGTGACCTGAAGTCATGTGACCGTGCTGTAGTTCTTTTATAGCCCAACATTAGCCGCCTTTAGCTTAGCCGTGGTGACGTGAAGTCATGTGACCGTGCTGTAGTTCCTTTATAGCCCAACATTAGCCTCCTTTAGCTTAGCGGTGGTGACGTGAAGTCATGTGACCGTGCTGTAGTTCCTTTATAGCCCAACATTAGCCTCCTTTAGCTTAGCGGTGGTGACGTGAAGTCATATGACCGTGCTGTAGTTCCTTTATAGCCCAACATTAGCCGCCTTTAGCTTAGCCGTGGTGATGTGAAGTCATGTGACCGTGCTGTAGTTCCTTTATAGCCCAACATTAGCCGCCTTTAGCTTAGCCGTGGTGACGTGAAGTCATGTGACCGTGCTGTAGTTCCTTTATAGCCCAACATTAGCCTCCTTTAGCTTAGCGGTGGTGACGTGAAGTCATGTGACCGTGCTGTAGTTCCTTTATAGCCCAACATTAGCCTCCTTTAGCTTAGCGGTGGTGACGTGAAGTCATATGACCGTGCTGTAGTTCCTTTATAGCCCAACATTAGCCTCCTTTAGCTTAGCGGTGGTGACGTGAAGTCATGTGACCGTGCTGTAGTTCCTTTATAGCCCAACATTAGCCTCCTTTAGCTTAGCGGTGGTGACGTGAAGTCATGTGACCGTGCTTTAGTTCTTTTATAGCCCAACATTAGCCACCTTTAGCTTAGCGGTGGTGACGTGAAGTCATGTGACCGTGCTTTAGTTCTTTTATAGCCCAACATTAGCCGCCTTTAGCTTAGCAGTGGTGACAAAACATCATATTGGCTTTTGAACCACTTACATGTCAGCCTACAAAAATATGCTAGCCCTTCACCACCTGGCTAAAGTTAAACTTAGTTGATGTATCCTCCCCGAATCTTCTCCTAAAAATAGAGCGGTTAATTCTACAACCTTCCATCAAGTTTCATGAAATCTCCACCAATTGTTTCTCCTGACACATTGATCCGAATAAGTAAAAAGTAACTGCTTAACAAGGCATTAAAACATCAAACGAATGAAGAAGTGCTAAAAACGCAATACACAATAAAAACATAGAATAAAAGCATACGAGTTACCCAAACGCCTGCCCAAACAGGAATGTCTTTAAGTAGCATTTCAAATAGTCTATAACCTACTTGGCAGAGGAGATTGTGACAGATAATGTACATAAAGGAAGGCTCTTAATATCTCCTCTCCCTTACCTCCAGGCTGATGATATCCGGGCGCTGCTGATGGACGCCATGCCTCCGGACGCTCTGCCCAGCTGCTTCAAGCCTCAGGCCACCGTGGTCTCTGCCTCCGTCATCTCCCCCGCCTCCACGCCTTCCTGCCTGTCGGCCGCCAGCAGCATCGACAACCTCTCCGGTCCTCTCGCTGATCTGGCCTGCGCCTCCGGGTCCTCCGGGGTGGCCGACGGAGCCTCGGGCACCGACCGAAAAGAAGGGGACAGTAAGTGTCCTTATTATTCCTCTGTTTTTATATAGAAAGATGTGGGTATGGTGCATTTTAGTGGCGACATTTTAAGAGGACAGTGTACATGAACCCTCTCCTTTTCTCTACTAACGTGTATCAGAAATCAGAATCAGGTTTATTACCAGGTAGGTTGAAACTAGGGTTGCCAGAAACTGACCATGACCAAAATCGATTATTCGGCAGCCCTGGCGAATAATAATCGATTATTCGACCGACCTTACGAGGAATTTGGCTTTGATTTCAGGGTGTATACATAAAAGTAAAAAAACACACTAACACTACGAGTATTGCGTCACATTGAATATTCATCTGTTTATATAGAAACATCTGGGATTGGTGCGTTCATTTGGTGACATCTTAAGAACCTTTTCTTTTGTCGTAGCAACTTAAAATCAGCTGCTGTCTAGGGAAAATGATGAGTAGGGCAAAGAAACACAAAATCGATATAAAGTCTTTTAAGATATTTCATTTTATTGCTTGGAAGCACGACGACTTCTTCCGAGTGCTCTGTGTGTGACAGACTCTCTTATAAGGACACATCAAAGATCATTTACATGACAACACAACAACATTAGTCCCAGTTGGATCACAATAAGCAAAACTCACCCTACTAAGAATAGCTGGGTGTCGCAGCTGCCCCCATGGAGCGAGTGTCTTCCTTCGCCCTGTCCTCCTTACTGTAGTGTCATGACACCCTTCGTGAACACATCTGTTATCAAACATCCTTTTCTCATCCACACCCAACATTCATTTCCTATCCATTCCCAGGATACCACTTTGTTAAAAGTTACATTTCATTAGGATTACACTGTATTAAGCTTTAATACCATAATTGCCATAACATTTTTACTCTACTAACGCTCTGTTTTTCCACAGTTGCCATGCTGGACATGAACATAAGTCAATTCATGAAGAGCCTGGGCCTGGAGCACCTGAGGGACATCTTTGAGCGGGAGCAGGTCAGACATCTTTCAAATACTTATCAAACTGTGTGTTCATGCCCTTTTGAAGCTGAACATGAAGAGCTCATTAACGCTGCAAAGTAGATTGTTGCAGGCCTAATTATTGGCCATCTAGTGAGCCATGAAATACCTACGGACGATCTCACAGGCTGATCGCTGAGTTGGGCTAAAACGAACAAGTGTTCACATTCATTTCACATTTCTATTTGATGCATTTTATTCCCAGAGTTTATGAAATCACTGACATGAATTCTAGACATATTAGACGTTTTTATCCACCAAGTCAGCGGTTCCCAACCTGGGGGGGGCGCCAAAGATCCCAGGGGGGGCGCCGGGCCTCAGATGATTTGAGGCCAAATATCATATTTAGACTTTTCTTTTTTCTTTTTTTTTTCCATATAATTGTAACGCAGAAATGTTTCTTCTGCCCGTGAAGTGTCCAAACCTGGCTTGTCTGGATAAGCGCATTTTTAAAACATAGTCATCGTCCATGCCGGTTTCAGTTGGATTATTTGTCACAGTTGCTCCGATCAGATCGGTCTCCTCCTTTTTGTAGATTATTTACAATTTTTGAATCCAAATAAACACATCGACAAAACCCGGCTTACTTTGAGCATGTGTTTTAAACAGTTTAATCCCTTTGTGAATTGTTTCCACTTCCGCGCCGTCCTTTAATTTCTTCATACAGCGGGAATCCAAACGAATGAATCCTGAGTCCAATAACCATCAAAGTCACTCCAATAGAGCTCCTTAATTACGCTTTCATGCTCCTTTAATAATAATAATAATAATAAATGGGATTTATATAGCGCTTTTCTAGACCCAAAGACGCTTTGACAAAATACTTCACATTCATCCAGTTTGTGCCAGGAGTTGTAGCATTTTGAGACTTTGAAACTTTAATTACCATTGTGTGTGTGTGTGTGTGTGTGTGTGTGTGTGTGTGTGTGTGTGTGTGTGTGTGTGTGTGTGTGTGTGTGTGTGTGTGTGTGTGTGTGTGTGTGTGTGTGTGTGTGTGTGTGTGTGTGTGTGTGTGTGTGTGTGTGTGTGTGTGTGTGTGTGTGTGTGTGTGTGTGTGTGTGTGTGTGTGTGTGTTGCAACTTCCAACAGGAGTCATTTGGGGGGGCTCTTGGGGAAAAAGGTTGAGAGCCCCTGCACCAAGTGATATTGTTTGAGTGTAGTTTAAAGCTGTAGAATTAATCAAAATGGCATCAAAATCTCAATTTGGACTAATGCAATATTCAAACTGCATCCAAGCACTATAGTTGGTAAAGACTAAACACGTGAAAATATCCGACTGAAGTATCGTGGAGCTTCAGAGAAGTCCTGTCCACAAACTGTATTCTACAGAGTTAGTCAAAAAACCTTGTTTGGTTCACACCCTGCACAAGACTGAGCAGATTTCACTGATTTGTTCGAACTACAAATATGTTCTCTCTTCTCCCAGATCTCTATGGACGTGCTGGCTGACATGGGTCACGAGGAGCTGAAGGAGATAGGAATCAATGCCTATGGACACCGACACAAACTCATCAAGGGAGTAGAGAGGCTGCTGGGCGGCCAGCAAGGTGAGGAGGCATGAGACTCCTTTAAGGTCCCCTATTATGCAAAATGCACTTCTTCATGTCTCTTCTACATCAACATGTGTCCCCTCTTCTCCATGTCTCTTCTACATCAACATGTGTCCCCTCTTCTTCATGTCTCTTCTACATCAACATGTGTCCCCTCTTCTTCATGTCTCTTCTACATCAACATGTGTCCCCTCTTCTTCATGTCTCTTCTACATCAGCATGTGTCCCCTCTTCTTCATGTCTCTTCTACATCAACATGTGTCCCCTCTTCTTCATGTCTCTTCTACATCAGCATGTGTCCCCTCTTCTTCATGTCTCTTCTACATCAACATGTGTCCCCACTTCTTCATGTCTCTCCTACATCAACATGTGTCCCCTCTTCTTCATGTCTCTTCTACATCAGCATGTGTCCCCTCTTCTTCATGTCTCTTCTACATCAGCATGTGTCCCCTCTTCTTCATGTCTCTTCTACATCAACATGTGTCCCCTCTTCTTCATGTCTCTTCTACATCAGCATGTGTCCCCTCTTCTTCATGTCTCTTCTACATCAACATGTGTCCCCACTTCTTCATGTCTCTCCTACATCAACATGTGTCCCCTCTTCTTCATGTCTCTTCTACATCAGCATGTGTCCCCTCTTCTTCATGTCTCTTCTACATCAGCATGTGTCCCCTCTTCTTCATGTCTCTTCTACATCAACATGTGTCCCCTCTTCTTCATGTCTCTTCTACATCAGCATGTGTCCCCTCTTCTTCATGTCTCTTCTACATCAACATGTGTCCCCTCTTCTTCATGTCTCTTCTACATCAACATATGTCCCCTCTTCTTCATGTCTCTTCTACATCAGCATGTGTCCCCTCTTCTTCATGTCTCTTCTACATCAACATGTGTCCCCACTTCTTCATGTCTCTCCTACATCAACATGTGTCCCCTCTTCTTCATGTCTCTTCTACATCACCATGTGTCCCCTCTTCTTCATGTCTCTTCTACATCAACATGTGTCCCCTCTTCTTCATGTCTCTTCTACATCAACATTTGTCCCCACTTCTTCATGTCTCTTCTACATCAACATGTGTCCCCTCTTCTTCATGTCTCTTCTACATCAACATGTGTCCCCTCTTCTTCATGTCTCTCCTACATCAACATGTGTCCCCTCTTCTTCATGTCTTTTCTACATCAGCATGTGTCCCCTCTTCTTCATGTCTCTTCTACATCAACATGTGTCCCCACTTCTTCATGTCTCTTCTACATCAACATGTGTCCCCTCTTCTTCATGTCTCTTCTACATCAACATGTGTCCCCTCTTCTTCATGTCTCTTCTACATCAACATGTGTCCCCTCTTCTCCATGTCTCTTCTACATCAACATGTGTCCCCTCTTCTCCATGTCTCTTCTACATCAACATGTGTCCCCTCTTCTCCATGTCTCTTCTACATCAACATGTGTCCCCTCTTCTTCATGTCTCTTCTACATCAACATGTGTCCCCTCTTCTTCATGTCTCTTCTACATCAACATGTGTCCCCTCTTCTCCATGTCTCTTCTACATCAACATGTGTCCCCTCTTCTTCATGTCTCTTCTACATCAACATGTGTCCCCTCTTCTTCATGTCTCTTCTACATCAACATGTGTCCCCTCTTCTTCATGTCTCTTCTACATCAACATGTGTCCCCTCTTCTCCATGTCTCTTCTACATCAACATGTGTCCCCTCTTCTTCATGTCTCTTCTACATCAACATGTGTCCCCTCTTCTTCATGTCTCTTCTACATCAACATGTGTCCCCTCTTCTCCATGTCTCTTCTACATCAACATGTGTCCCCTCTTCTTCATGTCTCTTCTACATCAACATGTGTCCCCTCTTCTTCATGTCTCTTCTACATCAACATGTGTCCCCTCTTCTTCATGTCTCTTCTACATCAGCATGTGTCCCCTCTTCTACATCACCATGTGTCCCCTCTTCTACATCAACATGTGTCCCCTCTTCTTCATGTCTCTTCTACATCAGCATGTGTCCCCTCTTCTTCATGTCTCTTCTACATCAACATGTGTCCCCACTTCTTCATGTCTCTCCTACATCAACATGTGTCCCCTCTTCTTCATGTCTCTTCTACATCACCATGTGTCCCCTCTTCTTCATGTCTCTTCTACATCAACATGTGTCCCCTCTTCTTCATGTCTCTTCTACATCAACATTTGTCCCCACTTCTTCATGTCTCTTCTACATCAGCATGTGTCCCCTCTTCTCCATGTCTCTTCTACATCAACATTTGTCCCCACTTCTTCATGTCTCTTCTACATCAACATGTGTCCCCTCTTCTTCATGTCTCTTCTACATCAACATGTGTCCCCTCTTCTTCATGTCTCTTCTACATCAACATGTGTCCCCTCTTCTTCATGTCTCTTCTACATCAACATGTGTCCCCTCTTCTTCATGTCTCTCCTACATCAACATGTGTCCCCTCTTCTTCATGTCTCTTCTACATCAACATGTGTCCCCTCTTCTTCATGTCTTTTCTACATCAGCATGTGTCCCCTCTTCTTCATGTCTCTTCTACATCAACATGTGTCCCCACTTCTTCATGTCTCTTCTACATCAACATGTGTCCCCTCTTCTTCATGTCTCTTCTACATCAACATGTGTCCCCTCTTCTTCATGTCTCTTCTACATCAACATGTGTCCCCTCTTCTCCATGTCTCTTCTACATCAACATGTGTCCCCTCTTCTCCATGTCTCTTCTACATCAACATGTGTCCCCTCTTCTTCATGTCTCTTCTACATCAACATGTGTCCCCTCTTCTTCATGTCTCTTCTACATCAACATGTGTCCCCTCTTCTCCATGTCTCTTCTACATCAACATGTGTCCCCTCTTCTTCATGTCTCTTCTACATCAACATGTGTCCCCTCTTCTTCATGTCTCTTCTACATCAACATGTGTCCCCTCTTCTCCATGTCTCTTCTACATCAACATGTGTCCCCTCTTCTTCATGTCTCTTCTACATCAACATGTGTCCCCTCTTCTTCATGTCTCTTCTACATCAACATGTGTCCCCTCTTCTTCATGTCTCTTCTACATCAACATGTGTCCCCTCTTCTTCATGTCTCTCCTACATCAACATGTGTCCCCTCTTCTTCATGTCTCTTCTACATCAACATGTGTCCCCTCTTCTTCATGTCTTTTCTACATCAGCATGTGTCCCCTCTTCTTCATGTCTCTTCTACATCAACATGTGTCCCCACTTCTTCATGTCTCTTCTACATCAACATGTGTCCCCTCTTCTTCATGTCTCTTCTACATCAACATGTGTCCCCTCTTCTTCATGTCTCTTCTACATCAACATGTGTCCCCTCTTCTCCATGTCTCTTCTACATCAACATGTGTCCCCTCTTCTCCATGTCTCTTCTACATCAACATGTGTCCCCTCTTCTTCATGTCTCTTCTACATCAACATGTGTCCCCTCTTCTTCATGTCTCTTCTACATCAACATGTGTCCCCTCTTCTCCATGTCTCTTCTACATCAACATGTGTCCCCTCTTCTTCATGTCTCTTCTACATCAACATGTGTCCCCTCTTCTTCATGTCTCTTCTACATCAACATGTGTCCCCTCTTCTCCATGTCTCTTCTACATCAACATGTGTCCCCTCTTCTTCATGTCTCTTCTACATCAACATGTGTCCCCTCTGTGTAAAGAGACTCTGAAAGTTTCAGGAACAAAGATTCTCTCTCTTTTTGATCCATTTCTATAAAAACCTGTCTGAAAATGAGCTGATCAGATTTTGGCACTTTATGATGTCATAACAATGTTTTGGCTTGTGTAACCATTAGCCAATCAGCAACCAAGGTAACCCCCCCCCCCCCCCTTATCACCTGAATCTCCTCCTAGAGCACCATTGAGTTCTTTTTAACCAAATGTCTCTAAGAGGGGCGTGGGGAGGGGCTCCTTATTTTCATCTAAAGTAACAGACAGAGAATCAGCACTTTGGAAACAGGGCTGAAACAGAGGGGATTATGGGTAATGCTGCAATGATCTGTTTGGTGTTTCAGCCAATCAGAGACAGGTTCTGTATATAACTGAGACCTGTGATATATTGATGGAGATCAGAAAAATAGGGGACCTTTAAACAGCTGATTTAACTGATCTGTTGTTTTCTCAGGTGGAAACCCCTACCTGTCTTTCCACTGTGCGAACCAGGGCACGATCCTGATCGACCTCGCTACCGACGACAAGGAGTACCAGTCTGTGGAGGAGGAGGTGAGTCCGCTTCACTTTCTGTGTAGCTTCAAGATTCAGGGCTTTATCATCATGTGCTCAGCAGCTACAGTGTAGATATGGCAAGGAAAAACTGAAGTCACAGGCTCGTCCAACAGAAACATGAATATATATATATATATCTATACACAGGGCATAGAACAAATGAAACAGTGCAAGAGAATGTTTGGAGAGAGAATGTGCAAGTAAATAGAAATAGTGCAAGGAGAGTCTATATACAGGTAAATGGAATATGATATATAGATAGTTTGCTGTTTCCTTTTATGTTAACAACATGAGTTAGCAGAGACTGAACACCATGATGTCACCAGCACGGCCTCTCCTACTGCTCTCTTTCACCCCCAAAATGCACCTCCACTGCGATGCATGATAGGCTACCGAGTTTTCCATTGGCAGGTGGTTTTGATAGTGTGGCTTAGACATGGTAAAAAGAAGCTTCTGCGTAATTCCTGACGTCTGAATTTGGTTTGTAATTGGCCAAAAAATGTTTGATTTGACTCAAAGATCCTTCATATTTTATTTTATGGTAGAAACAAGGACGTTTCCAAGCCATCGGTGGTGGCCATCTTGGATTTTTTTTTCGTGGCTAACAAGCTTTTTTCAATAATCCCAAAGGAGTTTATTTGCCAATTATAGTACTAGGACCCACTTTTGAAAGATTTCCCCGGTATTTTCTATTATCTGCGGCTCTACTGTTCTCACTGTGCTGTGAGACAGGAAAGTAAAAGTGTTTTTTTTGTCCCTCAGTTGCAGAGCACCATCAGAGAGCACAGAGACGGAGGAAACGCCGGCGGTGTGTTCAGCAAATACAACATCATCAAGGTCTGAATATCTCTGAACCCTCAACTGAAAACATGTTTCAATTCAAAGTTTTAATGTCACGTGCACATAAGCTACAGTGTAGGAATTGCAATGAAAATCTAATGACCACATTAGATGTCACTTGTTAGACGCTTTTATCCAAAGCAACTTACTTACTTACATTCAGTGCTGTGGACAATCCCCACAGGAGCAATTTGGGGTGAAGTGTCTCAGGGACACAACGACATGCTGACTGCAGTGGGACTCGAACATGCTACCCCCTGATTCGAAGTCCAGCACACTACCCACTGAGCCACAGCCTCCCAGAGCTCAATAATGCAACAAAGTTATTATGAAACGCAGAACAGAACAGAAAGGCTTTTATAGAGTATATTTGTTTTGGAGAAAGTATCAGACATGACTCCCAACGAGAGATGCAATGATAAGTCCACTTATTGTTCATTGGATCCTCAGAACATTAATCACTATTTTAATAATCAGTTAATGTTTCAAGTCATTTTAATCTAAATCTAAAAAAATACAGAAAATGCACTTTTCAGACAGATTTCGGAAATCTACTTTTTACTCCAATTTGATGAAACTCGATGGCCCTCAACGCAGAAATATATACATCTAAAAGTCAAAAGGAATGTTTCTTTAAGAGTCTATTATTAGGTGTTGTTGGTGTTAATAATACATTTTTTAAAGTAGTTATGTTTTTTCATTTTTTCATGGTGGCTCTCTCCAAGGAAGTTTTAAGTACATATTTGGAAATAACTAAACCCTCCAGAAAAACGCGGGCAAAAATCCTTGATTATGCGATTAAAAATGCGGGGTTTTTATGTGATTTTATGCGGTGAAATTGCGGGAAGTTGCTAAATATGCGGGAAAAAAGAATAACAATTTTTTTAAATATTGGGCTGTCTTATTTATTCTCTCACACACACAACCTGCCACTAACGTTAAACCCCTTTACTATTCAATTAAACACATTCAATGTTTATTTATTGTAAAAGCAATTGGGCTATTTTAATCTCTCACACACACACACACACACACACACACACACACACACACACACACACACACACACACACACACACACACACACACTTCTCCGCCTCATTCTGTTTTCATTTACTCGTTCGTTATCTGACCAGCTTCAATCTTGTAGTCTACTCACTTTGTTTCTTCTAGCCCTCGAAAGGGTTTTGGAGGTTGATGCCTCGGTGAACGTGAGTTGTTTGGCTTTCTTGTCCGCAGCAGCAGAAAGCATTTTCGAATGTTTGAATGAATCAAAGTGGGTCTTCACCGCCGACTTTCTCTTATGCTCCAACACACAGTTGCACGGGGTGCAGAATAGTTCCCCACCACTTTTTGCCCGGTCTTTAGTAGAAATGTTCGTCGGTAAATGGATTAGATTTTTTCATCTTGGTGTTTTCTCTCTCGTGTGAGCTCCACACGTTCACTCTATACAGTGTTGTTTACATTCTGTGATGCGCGAGCTGATGACGTCACGACGAGTTCACTTTTTTTTCTCTCAACTTTGTGTGGAAAAATGCGGAGATTATGCGGCCTTTTAGAAATCTGCGCCATTTTGCTGATTATGCGGTAAATTCTGTGATCACAGAATCGCGTTTTTCTGGAGGGTCTAAATAACCAGATTTAGTGGCTTTGCATGATACTTTGCAAAGAAATTCAGTTTAGGGCGTGTGCATCATGACGCTGCTCGCAATAAGATTGGTGGATTATATTTACTACAATTTTATTTTGGTGCACTTTGACCACCATTAATCCTTTTGAGTCATTTGATACAAAAGTGTCATAACATGCTGTTTTTCATTCTCTCAAAGTTGTAGATATTTAGTTTTTCTCTGTTTTATATAATAATGAAATGACTATCTTTTGAGTTTTGGACTTACGAAACAAGACATCTACACCTTTTAGTCCGAGGAACTGGGATAAACGGTAGTTACTCGCAGCCCTCCTCTCAACATTACGTTTGATACGTGTTATATTTCCTCCACAGATCCAGAAGGTGGTGAATAAGAAGCTGAGGGAGCGCTACACACACCGCCAGAAGGAGATCGCAGACGAGAACCACAACCACCACAACGAGCGGATGCTGTTCCACGGTAAACACACACTGACTTCAAGAAGCCCCGACCCAACAAAAAGGACGTGTTGTTGGCTTCCCCTAATGTTTCCCTCGCGCCACGCTACTGATAACGAGTGGTGCAGGACAGGCAGACGACGTGTTGTTCGGATGGAAAATGAACCCAACGCGAAAACGCAGCAGCACTTGGATGCACTTCAACCAAAACCCAGGCAGTGTTGAAGCGAACCATTTGTAAAGGCAAACTATCCTTTAAAGCAGGGTCAACAAATAATCTCCATCGCCACTTAAAAACACAGTATCTAATATAAAGAGTTGCGTTAATTTCATTCAAGGCAAGACAACTTTATTTACTGAACACACACAGAGGGTAAATTCAAAGTACATTCACTGACATGAATGACATGGATATGGCGCCACCTTGTGTCGTGTTTACAATGCAGATTGTGGACATTAGGCCTGGCAATACAGTCAATCATTATCCTGGTGATTATTTCGCAGATAAACCTAGTAACCCCGCCCCCTTTAAAAAAAAAAACGGCTCTTTGAAAGGAACAGAGCCATAAGATCCGTCTCCCTTCAAAGAGCCATAATTCCCATCACTATTATGTTAACAAACAAATAAGATAGTGTCATGGTGAAACCAGATGACACACAAGGTGACACACAAAGATGGACACTCCATACAAAGCAAACTAACGAAGTCCAAATCCCCCCCTTGAGATGGCAGCAAATGGTTTTTCCCAATTTGGCTGCTTCCAGTTTTGAAATGTCCTCAGCTCTTACACACAGAGAAAGAATGATTATTTTAACTAAAGAAATGAATAGCTGTCAGTGCACCTAAACTAACAGTGTAAGGATTTAAAAGCTAATGAACTGTTTACCTTTTACATGAACTGTGTGCTGTGTGGGTAGAAACTAATGGAGGTGCGTTTGCTTTGCATTAACTACGGTTTGTAATCTCCGTCTGCCTCCGTGTTTCCTCCAGGTTCCCCCTTCATCAACGCCATCATCCACAAAGGCTTCGACGAGCGGCACGCGTACATCGGAGGGATGTTCGGAGCGGGGATCTACTTTGCTGAGAATTCCTCAAAGAGCAATCAGTACGTGTACGGCATCGGAGGAGGAACTGGCTGCCCGACGCACAAAGACCGGTCCTGCTACCTGTGCCACAGGTAAGGGTCACATGAGTGGGATTTCCTGATCAGAAATCTGTTTGTTGTGTTTATGTGTGAGACAATATGTCACATATTTTGCTTTCCATCTCTGGTCTGTACTGATTGTACGTACAAAGAGAAAAAAATGATGACAAAGAACACAAACAATCAATAACAACGACTAAACATAACTCAACTACCATAAGTGGGATTTTATCAGCTATTTTGATTTATTTAGACTTAGTTTTTTAGTTTTAATCAACCTGTCGTTTTGTCTTTTTTACTTCATTCTTGGCATTTCAGTCATATCTTATGGCGCTTTTCCACTGCAGGACCTAGCCCGGCTTAGTACGGTATGGTTAGGCCTTGGTAGGCCAGGCTCACTTTATGCTGCGTTTCCATTACAGTTTAGTAGCTGGGGCAGTAACTATAGTAACGCAGTGTAGGCGGGGTGATTGGCTGTTCAACCGTAAAACTGCTGTGACGTCATCTTCAATGCGAACCACAAAATCAAACCATCAGCCGTTAGCTTTTAGCACTCAGAGCTCACAGCTCCTCATACTGTTCAGAAACTAGACAAAAGTGAAACAAGTACAAACCACAGACTGTCTGTGTCATGGAGAATACAGTCGCTGGTTTATTTATGTCTGTAGGCCGTTGTTGAGAGTGTGGACGGAGCATATATAACGTTAGCTTAGCCTGATCGATCTGATCTCCATTCAGGAAACACGCATTTTAAAAGGTTTTTCGCTTGCTGTCTGTCTGCAGACCAGTATCAGTATGTTGTTACTAACCGGTATCAGTATGTTGTTACTAACCGGTATCAGTATGTTGTTACTAACCGGTATCAGTATGTTGTTACTAACCGGTATCAGTATGTTGTTACTAACCGGTGTCAGGTATCAGTATGTTGTTACTAACCGGTGTCAGGTATCAGTATGTTGTTACTAACCGGTGTCAGTATGTTGTTACTAACCGGTGTCAGTATGTTGTTACTAACCGGTGTCAGTAACCGGTGTCAGTATGTTGTTACTAACCGGTGTCAGTATGTTGTTACTAACCGGTGTCAGTAACCGGTGTCAGTATGTTGTTACTAACCGGTATCATTAGGTTGTTACTAACCGGTATCAATATGTTGTTACTAACCGGTGTCAGTATGTTGTTACTAACCGCTGTCAGTATGTTGTTACTAACCGGTGTCAGTATGTTGTTACTAACCGGTGTCAGTATGTTGTTACTAACCGGTATCAGTATGTTGTTACTAACCGGTGTCAGTAACCGGTGTCAGTATGTTGTTACTAACCGGTATCAGTATGTTGTTACTAACCGGTATCAGTATGTTGTTACTAACCGGTATCACAGTATGTTGTTACTAACCGGTATCAGTATGTTGTTACTAACCGGTGTCAGTATGTTGTTACTAACCGGTGTCAGTATGTTGTTACTAACCGGTATCAGTATGTTGTTACTAACCGGTGTCAGTAACCGGTGTCAGTATGTTGTTACTAACCGGTATCAGTATGTTGTTACTAACCGGTATCACAGTATGTTGTTACTAACCGGTATCAGTATGTTGTTACTAACCGGTATCACAGTATGTTGTTACTAACCGGTATCAGTATGTTGTTACTAACCTGTGCCAGTATGTTGTTACTAACCGGTGTCAGTATGTTGTTACTAATCGGTATCAATATGTAGTTACTAACCGGTGTCAGTATGTTGTTACTAATCGGTATCAATATGTAGTTACTATCCGGTATCAGTATGTTGTTACTAACCGGTATCAGTATGTTGTTACTATCCGGTATCAGTATGTTGTTACTAACCGGTATCAATATGTTGTTACTATCCGGTATCAGTATGTTGTTACTAACCGGTATCAGTATGTTGTTACTAACCGGTATCAATATGTTGTTACTATCCGGTATCAGTATGTTGTTACTAACCGGTATCAGTATGTTGTTACTAACCGGTGTCAGTATGTTGTTACTAACCGGTGTCAGTATGTTGTTACTAACCGGTGTCAGTATGTTGTTACTAACCGGTATCAATATGTTGTTACTATCCGGTATCAGTATGTTGTTACTAACCGGTATCAATATGTTGTTACTATCCGGTATCAGTATGTTGTTACTAACCGGTATCAGTATGTTGTTACTAACCGGTGTCAGTATGTTGTTACTAACCGGTATCAATATGTTGTTACTATCCGGTATCAGTATGTTGTTACTAACCGGTATCAGTATGTTGTTACTAACCGGTATCAGTATGTTGTTACTTCGACATCATTTTGAAACGTGTATTACAATGAAATCACGGTAGAATATGTTCATGTTGTTGTGGTTGTAGCCCCCTTGCCAGCGATTCTCTCTGACCAATCAGCAGTCGAGAGTCACTAGTTTAGCATATTCAGTCCGGTTGTTGGCCCGGTAAGAACCTCGATTTTGGAGGGCCAGAAAAAAGGTGAAAAAGTAGCCCTGGCCAGAACTACCCCTAGTGGAAAAGCAAGAAAAAGCGGGCCTGGTTTGGCACGGCACGCTTAAACCGTGCTACGTGCTGCAGAGGAAAAGCGCCATTAGTAAAGGATCATATTTAATTTTCAGTATGAAGATTACATTTCTCCCTATAGTAGAATGTTAGTCAATGAAAGCATTTGAACATTAGTCCATTATTATCCATAATATAATTTTCCATTTTTTCTTAGGTGTTCAAACCCTTACTAACATCCAACATTTTACATTCTTTTTAAGAAAGGTTTTTATTACATATACAATTATAGTCCTACTTATGAAACATTTATTTTACAATCGCAAGTTTTTGAAAGCGATCTTTCAATGTCCTCCCAAGTTTTGTTACATTTCAAATAATTTAGGAAGTCACTTAGTGTCACGATTTAAACATTTCAGTCTTTTTTGTCCTTGGTTTCATCTTTGTTGTAAAAATACTTTGTGTCCTTTATCGTAGTAAATGTTTTATGTATATTCAAGATTCAAGGCTTTTATTGTCATTCGTACGTAGCTACAGTTATGACAATGAAAATCTGAGGTCACAGGCTCCTCCAACGGTGCAACACAATAACACAGACAAGTTAATAACATAAAGTAGAATATAATATAAATAGTATAGTACTATATACAAGTAATTGGAATATTGATATATGTAAGTTGCAAACAGATGTTATGGATGTTCTTTCAAAAGTTCAGGTGTTTGGTGTCTGGAGCGCGGCCAACAATCACATTCATCTCCCGCCCCGGACACACAAGCACGCGGTTTGATTGGCTAGCGCTTGTACTGGCTTATGATTTGATTGGCTGGCGCTTCCGTCGACGCTTGAAAAGTTGAACTTTTCTCAACTTTCGAAGCGAGCAACGGAGGCAAAGCGACGGAACCACAATGCAGTTCGGCAAAGCGTGACGTCACCCCATTCACAGTGAATGGGAAGCGTCTCCGTTGAAGCACGTAACGCTGCCGTGTGGACGGGCCGTTAGTCTGGTGGTTTAAACATTTCAGTCATTTTTTATCCGGCAAAATATCACCTGGTTTCGCTTTGTTGTAAAAATACTGTGTGTCCTTCTGTCCTTTCATCATACTAAAAGTGTTATGTACATTCTGTGTCCTCAGGCAGATGCTGTTCTGCAGAGTCACTCTGGGGAAGTCCTTCCTGCAGTTCAGTGCCATGAAGATGGCCCACGCCCCCCCCGGACATCACTCTGTCATCGGGAGGCCGAGTGTCAATGGCCTGGCCTACGCCGAGTACGTCATCTACAGAGGAGAGCAGGTAAACACACACACACACACATACACACACACACACACACACACACACACACACACACACACACACACACACACACACACACACACACACACACAGACACACAGACACACACACACACCACGGACTGAATACTCTTTATACAGTTACATCTGCAAATACACATCCTCGATAATTAACCTTGATCCATGTCTCGGACTTCACGTGTTGGTTCCTTGAGTTTGAGTCCAACTGGGTGTGGAAATAGGATTTCTATCATTTTTTTAAATTGGAATCGTAAATTAAAGCGTGGTATATTAAATATATATATATATATATATATATATATATATATATATATATATATATATATATATATATATATATATATATATGACTGTGCTTTGAGGAGAGGGTTCAAATGTGTTAGTGATGCCTTACATCAGGGATGGGCAACTTTGATGGTGGTGGGGGCCACATAATTGATGTACCAGGGGGCCGCAGCTTCACTTGGAACACACACACACAAATCCCATGTGTTGTATGTAATTATTAAAACGTATACTAAGTCTGACATCTTCATTGACATTTTACAATCCTTCAGGGAACGTCCTCTAATAAGCTCACTAAACAAATATCAGTTCACAGAAATGTTATTTAATTTGTACAAGTGGCATGTTTGTATTGACCAGGTTATTAAACAGTGGAATAAAACGATTTTAAACTATTGGAAAGCACGGAAAATGTGTGTGCATTGAGATTAACCATTAAGATGACATACACGTGAAGTCATGAACACTAACCCAGACATTAGTTATCTAACTTGAACCTAAGACACTTGTAGCCTCTGCTGACGCACAACAAGGGGAGTGTCAACACAGACCTGCCAACTCTCTGCTGTTCCTCAGCGGCGCTCCCCCTCCCTCCCGCTGAAATGATGAATGAAAAGCGTATAGTAATCATAGATAACACGGCAGGGTCCGTGACAGTTTGTTTTCATCTGATTTCAAATAAACAAAATATCGGTTTTAAGAATTTTAAACTTGGGCCGCCATTTGCCCATCCCTGCCGTACATGTTTGAATCCCTATGTCCAGCCACAAAGCACCTTTTCTGTTCTCAATTCGTCTTCTCACATCTTGCTGTATTTCTTTTCCTGCAGGCCTACCCGGAGTACCTCATCACCTACCAGATCCTTAAACCGGAGATCACAGCTCAGTCTGCTGCCGCCGCGGAGCAGAAGTCATAGTCACACACACACACACACACACACACACACACACACACACACACACACACACACACACACACACACACACACACACACACACACACACACACACACACACACACACACACACACACACACACACACACACACACACACACACACACACACACACACACACACACACACACACACACACACACACACACGAAAAGGACTATTTCTCCTTTGTGTTGCAAATGCCTAAACACCTTTCATCCAGCCAACACATTTCCAGTCTCCAGTCCAGTAGGTCCCGTGGTGCCCAGTGCTTCATGAGCAGAGGTGCTGTATAATACTCGTAGTTATGAAGACACTCTTATTTTATTTTTTGCATCGGCTGCATGTTAATACAGACGCATGTGAAGAATCCCCCCCCTCCCCCTGCTTGTAGAGACTATGAAGTATCAGCATTAACAGTCTGTCGTCTCATGCCTTGTGACTTGTGCAAAACCCCTACACACACACACACACACACACACACACACACACACACACACACACACACACACACACACACACACACACACACACACACACACACACACACACACACACACACACACACACCAGTCAGATTTTTTTTCCTTGCATCACAACAAGACACATATTTAAAGAGGCCCTATTATGCTTTTTTGGGGGGTTACCCTTGACTGTTATGTGTTCTATAGGTTTCTGTGCATGTCAATGGTCTGCAGAGGCTAAAATCCCTGTGTCCCCTCAATTGGACTCCTTTGTTTACTCCAACACATTGTGCATGATAGACTAAGGGGGCGGGACATCTCTAAGAACCAATCACATCAGAGCCAGCCAGCTCAGCAATCAGAGCAGACAGGGCTCTGGTTTCAGACGGAGGGTGAAAAGAGGGATACATTTGGGCTTTCTGAACATTAAAGCATGTAAACATCTAGGGGCACAACATACAAATATGAGGGCATAATTATTTTAAGACAAGAAACAAACATTTGATATAATATTCAATCACAATTTGGGATTTTACCCCGTATTTAATTTCAGGATTGTTTGTGCACATAAACAGTGCCTCAGTCTTATTTAACAATTCTTTTTTTAAAGGTAATCATTAATATTTACTCTTCAGCACGTGATTTGGCTCGATGACAATGTCGATATATTATTATAGCAGGTGGATTCATAGACTGTTTGACTTGTGGAGAAACCCATGGACCATGTTGAGTTCATAATCACAAACACATTTGAGTGTACTCACCTAAAAATGACCTTTTTACAGATGTATTTAATGTGGTCTTTCCAGGACACACACACACACACACACACACACACACACACACACACACACACACACACACACACACACACACACAGCCTGTAACCTATGGACTACTACTGCCCCACCTCATCGTGTACAAAATGGCCTCTGGTTACTGTGATTTATTTTTATTTTTTAAAGCTAATTTAGAGAACACTACCAAACAGTGTGTCGTTGCTGTAATGTAATGTAAGGCTGACTTTCCCACATTTCACCCCCCCCCCCCCCCTTCTGCCCGACAACACTACGGACGCTGAAATGAAATGTTTTTTTAGTATTTTTGTTTAGAGAGAAAAGGGCTCTCGGTCAAATCACACAAATGTCATGGTCACTATTACAATATTAAGACTGCGGAAATGCAATGTAAGGCATCATGATGACACAATCGTAAATGAAAGCGTGGTATATTATTAAATGCATTAAAAATATATATATGACTGTGCTTTGAAGAGAGGGTTCACATGTGTTTGTGATGCCTTACATGTTTAACTCCCTATATCCAGCCACAAAGCACCCGTTCTGTTACTCTCCCACGCGTAAGGATTTGCACTTTTACATAGAAGCCTATTTAAGTTATTTTGAATTTAAAAATCGCAAATTTTTCGGGAATATTTGTACAGGTTGTGTAAATGGTTGTGTATAACTGTTGCTGTTTAACAGTTTCTTTTGAGTTCAACTGTAAATGACATCTGAATTTCCTCCTCTTCTTCCTCCTCCTCTTCCTCATGCCTTGATTCTCCCAACTCTTTTTTTTTTTTTAATAAATGTCGCATTAACAGCTCCTCGTGGTTCCATGTTTTATTTTGAAATGGTGTCAAAAATTATGCCTGTGTGGCTTTTTCTGTAGAATGTTCTTTTTGTAGTTTCTGTATAAACTGTAAACATGAAGTAATCCCGCTGAAAATATTAAAGCCTAAAGGTGTTTTCGCCTGCAGAAGAAAAACGAGATCTTTGGGAATCCTTACTGAGCCAACAGCAGCGGTGTAAAGTAACTAAGTACATTTACTCAAATACTGAATTCAAGTACAATTCTGAGTACTTCTACTTTTACTCAAGTACCAGATCTGAGTACTTCTACTTTTACTTGAGTAACATTTTGAATGCAGGACTTTTACTGTAACAGAGTATGGCAATTGTAGTTAAATAAAGTACTTGAATAAATGTACTTTATGATAAAAGGTAAACATCTATCCAGAAACATTTTAACAAGGCCAAGGTTGGGAGATACCACACATAACAAAACACTACAGATAATAATTGTATACCAATATATATATATATAGTCAAGTCATTTGTTATATTTATAGAATTTTTCCTTTGCATTTGTTTCAAAATTGGCTCTATTTTTTTCCATTATATCAGTTTTTATACAATTAATTTAATTCTGAGTGTTAATAAAGTTGAGTTTTGGAGACTATTCTATTAATGTCATTGTACAGGTAGGAGCAAAATTAAAAAAGCAATCCTGTCCGTGTATATCTACACATCAACAGCAACAGCAATATGGTTATACGTACACACATTTGCATACATACGATAAATAAATGCAGTTCAAATCACAGTGTTTAAAAACAGACAGGAAGTGAAATGTGCATGTCAGAGGTGATCACTTAACGGGTTATGGTTAGAAAGGATCCGTCTTGTGTAAAACTCTCGCGAGAGTTTGGCTGAATGTCACGTGGCTGAATGTTTACGTTTGGCAGGCAGCCTTTCAGTTACGATCGTTAACATCAGTTGGCCACAGCAAATGATGGCAAGAAGCTAAACTATCTATTAATTATGTTAATGACAGGGAGTGTGATTGTTGAATTAGGGTGTTAGCGGTCTTGCTGATGTTCAAAGAAGAATGTCAACAGCACTGTAGATCACCAACACTCTGGTTTATTTTTTATTCACAGGCAAGTCAACGTTGTCGCAGTCAAAGTCCCAAGATAGCTCCTGGTGCAATAAAATGTTCCCTTGCAGTGTTTTACTATTATGTCTGATGTTTCTCTATTAATATTGCTGCTGCATTAATGTGTATGTTGCATCATGTTACTGCTGTAGATGTGTTTCCGAGACGCTACGATTACAACGAGAGTTACAACGAGAACGTGACGTCATATTTACACTAGACGGATCCTTTCTAGCCATAACCCACTTAACGCTGGCAGCTATATTTGTTTATCTGTAAGTAACGTGTTTTGTGAAACATGTCACGGTAGAGGCACAAGATACAACTAGGAAATGAATTTCCTGCTGAAAATGCGTGCAAATGCTGTAAGCTGCGCACATTTGTTGCTGAATTTATCAGAAAAAGCTGAATATTGTAACAGTTGAATGACTGGAGCTGCTTTTAGCTACAAACGGCTGAACTTGGCGGAGAAATGCTTTGAATCAGAATTGTTACAGCTCAAATGCACTGACTTTGTTGAAAGCTTGAAAGTGAAATGTTAAACTGGAAGAGTAGGACAAATAGTGATGAAGCTTAATATTTCAAAGACAATTTGAAAAGGTTTAAACAACTACAGTAAATGTGTATTAAAGCAACCCTCCTGTGATATATAGCTATGCGTACAAAGATGTTTCAGTGAGGGAGGGGTCAGACTGAGTGAGGAGGAGCTCTGTGCTTTGTTTCAGGAGGAAACTCAGTTTTAGTCTCAGATCACTTCCACATGTTCTCCATCAGCTTCGTATGGCACCTTGGACATAACACAAGAAGAACATCCTGTTTTTGTTTTTGAAAGACAAACCTTTATTAATGATCCAAACATTTCATTTGATCACACATCCCATCAGTAAAGTGTGTTCAATGATTTCATGATCAGTTTCTCTTTCTCCACACCATGAATGTGTTTCATCTCAGCTATTTCAAACAGAATCAGACAGGATTTCCTTATTGATTATTATCATGATAAGTTATGTTCTATAAAACATCAGAGTGCCCACTTTCTATTTGGACAACAACAACAACAATTAGTCTGCAAACAATAACTGTAATATTATAAAATGTATTTCCCGAGCAAACACTAAGCTATTTACAGCAGAATAATAAATGATGTATTGATTATGATCATGACAGGAAGTAATATCATTTTAAATAAACATGTGATGATGAAATAAGTGTTATAACCATCTGGGAACTCATGTGTTAGTTCATTTGGGCAACAATAACATTTAATCTGTCAGAATAATACATGTGATTATAAATGTCTCTGTTGTTTTAGAACCAGAATAAAATGTGTAGAATAAAAGAAGCTCTGCTGCTTTCTCTCTGAAGACTTGTGCATTACAAGAGAAACAACAACAAGAATCAAAAGAAATATCCAACACACATTTAGAGCAAAGTTTACAAATCAGTTCAGGTGAACAAGGATCCTCCTGAGCAGTGACAGCCTCCATGGCTACACAGACACAGGAAGGAGCCGGAAGAAAGTCCAACATCTACAGAACAACTCGTGAGAAGATGTTGAAGCACATCCCATCATGTTTGATTGACAGCTGATCTCTGCAGTGAAGACATGGACAATCAGCTCTGATGGACACACGGTGAGTTTAAGAAGTAGAAGAGTTCCTCCAAGGACTTCAGGCTATTTGAGTTTACAAAACTCAGCAGTGTTTCCATAACAAAAATAAACTCCAGCGTGTAGCGGCTGAGTGAACGTGGTCTGGACTCTGTGGAGGAGAGTCATGGTTTCAGAGACGCTGTAGAAGGACAGAACACCTGCTCTGTGATCCAGGTACACTCCTACTCTGGAGGACACAGGACCTGAGACGGGAGTGTAGATGCTGTTGTAACGAAATGAATAACTGTTTTGGAAACACTCTAAGGACCAAGATTTGTCATTGTATCCAAATCCACTTTCCTCCCCTGCTCTGCTGATATTCTTGTATGCGACTGCTACATAAACTCCTCCCCCTCTCCACTCCACCTCCCAGTAACAACGTCCAGTCAGACTCTCTCTACTCAGGACCTGACGATACCTAGTGAATCTGTCTGGGTGACGAGAATAAGACTGTTGTTGTTTCATGCATGTTGCTTTTCTGCTCCCCTCAGATAATACCAGCTGTGTCTCTGCTGTGTTTGGATCCAGAGTGATCTCCTGTGAATATGTTAAGAACCCAGCTCTGGAGGTGGGTTCTGCTGCTGACAGTAAAACATCCACTTCAGTCGGTGAGACGTTTGTCCATTCCTCTCTCAGGACGTCCTGTAGTTTGTCTCTGACTGCTGACAGGGCCGCCGTCACGTCCTCAAAGTATCTCAGAGGACGGATGTTGATGCTGGAGGAGTGTGTAGCTTCACTGAGGGCTGGCAGTGAGGAGGGGTAGCTGAGCAGAAAGTGGTTGTGGTCCTCTGTGTGAGACAGCAGCTTCAGCTCAGCGTCTCTCCTCTTCAGCTCAGAGATCTCCTGCTCCAGCTTCTCCTGGAGCTCTCTGACTCCACTCACTTCTCTCTCCTGCTGGGATCTGAGCTGCTGCTTCACATCAGAGCTTCTTTTCTCCATGAGACGGATCAGCTCAGTGAACATCTTCTCACTGTCCTCCACTGCTTTCTCAGCAGAGCCATTGAAGGCCTCCACCTCCTGCTGGAGCAGCTTCACCTCCTTCTCTCCGTCCTGGATTCTCTGCTGGATGTTTAGTCGACTCCCCTCCAGCTCTCTCTGCCTCTCAGTCCTCTCTGCTGCAGCTGACACCGTGTTGTGTCCTTTGTGTTCGTCCACAGAGCAGAGAGAACAGATACTCTGCTGATCAGTGCGGCAGAACAGCTTCCTCACCTCGTCGTGACGAGAGCAGATGTTCTCCTGGAGCTTCTTGGAGGGCTCCACCAGCTTGTGTTTTTTAAAGACAGGTGATTCATAATGAGGCTGGAGGTGTTGGTCACAGTAAGAGGCCAGACACACGAGGCAGGACTTACAGGCTCTCAGTTTCCTCCCAGTGCAGACATCACAGGCCACGTCTCCAGCTCCAGCATAGCAGAGATCAGCAGGAGCAGGTGGGGGTCCAGTCTTCTTCAGCTCCTCAACTAAAGCTGCTAACATGGTGTTTTTCAGCAGGACAGGCCTCGGTGTGAAGCTCTGCCTGCACTGAGGGCAGCTGTGGATCTTCTTCTCATCCTCTCCGTCCCAGAAGCCTTTAATACACTTCATGCAGTAGCTGTGTCCACAGGGAGTAGCCACCGGATCCTTCAGTAGATCCAGACAGATGGAACAAGAGAAGGTTTCCCGGTCCAGCTGAACTCCTTTCTGCGCCATTTCACCTCTCAGTAGCAGCGAGTGTGTGAGTTTCACTTCCTGAGATATGAAACTAGTGTGACTGGTTATCTGAACAGCATGTGTGTGTGTGCAGTGAATGTGGCCTATCAGCTCTCGTACTTTACCCACATGTTGGTTACACCCCTCCTCCTCAGTGTGGCTCTGAAGGGGAGGAACCAGGAAATACAGAGTGGAGCTGGCTGTGGCCGTTTCTCAATCGCGAGGATACTGGCTTGGTAGTCGCATACTTCCATGTGTTTGTGATGCCTTACATGTTTAACTCCCTATATCCAGCCACAAAGCACCCCTTCTGTTACTCTCCCACGCGTAAGGATTTGCACTTTCACATAGAAGCCTATTGAAGTTATTTTGAATTAAAAAATTGCACATTTTTCGGGAATATTTGTACAGGTTGTATAAATGGTTGTGTATAACTGTTGATGTTTAACAGTTTCTTTTGAGTTCAACTTTAAATGACATCTGAATTTCTTCCTCTTCCTCTTCCTCTTCCTCCTCTTCCTCATGGCTTGATTCTCCCAACTTTTTTTTTTGTAATAAATGTCGCATTAACAGCTCCTCGTGGTTCCATGTTTTATTTTGAAATGGTGTCAAAAATTATGTCTGTGTGACTTTTTCTGTGGAACGTTCTTTTTGTAGTTTCTGTATAAACTGTAAACATGAAGTAATCCCGCTGAAAATATTAAAACCTAAATGTGTTTTCGCCTGCAGAAAAAAAACGAGGTCTTTGGGAATCCTTACTGAGCCAACAGCAGCGGTGTAAAGTAACTAAGTACATTTACTCAAGTACTGAATTCAAGTACAATTCTGATGTACTTGTTATTTCAATGTGATGCTACTGTGTACTTCTACTCCTCTACATTTCAGAGGTAAAGGGTGTACTTTTCCTCCACTACATGTATTTAATACCTTTAGTTACTTTCCAGATGTGGATGAATGATGTGAAATATAATCAAGTGTTAAATCAGACTTTAGTTCCACCTGGAGTAAATCCACCAGCTACCCTGCAGTATACAAAGTCATTCAAACTAGCTGCACCTTTACCAGCTTTGTGAACACTTTAATGATCAAAAACATATCATATATATTATTCTGAAATGGACCAATCTGCACAATGACTACTTTCACTGTCGTTACTTTCACTATATTTTGATGATAATACTTTTCTACTTTCACTTGAGGAACATTTTGAATGCAGGACTTTTACTGTAACAGAGTATTCCTACACTCTGGTACTTCTACTTTTACTCAAGTACAAGATCTGAGTACTTCTACTTTTACTAAGTACAAGATCTGAGTACTTCTACTTTTACTCAAGTACAAGATCTGAGTACTTCTACTTTTACTGAAGTACAAGATCTGAGTACTTCTACTTTTACTCAAGTACAAGATCTGAGTACTTCTACTTTTACTGAAGTACAAGATCTGAGTACTTCTACTTTTACTCAAGTACAAGATCTGAGTACTTCTACTTTTACTCAAGTAGGCTACATGATCTGAGTACTTCTACTTTTACTCAAGTACAAGATCTGAGTACTGGATCCTCACCTGAACTTTGAGGCCCACATCAAGCAAACATGCTGAGAAATATTGTGAAACTCCGCCCCACACTCAGTCTGCCAGATGCTGAAAAACCTGTCCACGCCTTTGTCTCCTCCAGGCTGGACTACTGTAACGCACTTCTCATTGGGATTCCTAGCAAGAACATCCAGAAGCTGCAAAACATCCAGAACACCGCTGCTAGGATCCTGATGAGAGTGCGGAAGTACGAACACATTACACCCATCCTCAAATCACTGCACTGGCTCCCGGTCTCACTCAGGATTGACTACAAAATCACCCTCTTCACTCATCAGTGCATATATGGAGATGCTCCCTCCTACATCAAGGAATTGCTCACCCCACAAACCTCCATGAGGAACCTACGTTCAGTAAAGGCAAACCTCCTCGTCCCACCAAGGACAAAACTGAAGACCCTGGGAGACCGAGCCTTCTGCTCCGCTGCTCCGAGACCGTGGAATGCCCTCCCAAACCAGCTGAGGACAACACAGACTGTAGATGCTTTCAAAAAAGGCTTAAAAACGCATCTTTTTAGAATAGCCATTAACTAGATTTTTAAATCCCTCACATTATGCCATGCCGGCATGAATGTCACAGCTTCTATTATGTTGTTTCAATAGTTTTTATATTGTTTTTAATTGTTTTTGTTGTTTTGTTTCACCCTTTTTAATTTTGTAGCACTTTGAGTTTTGTTTACGCAAATGAAAAGAGCACTTATAAATAAAATATGATTATTATTAGTACTTCTACTTTTACTCAAGTATAAGATCTGAGTACTTCTACTTTTACTCAAGTACCAGATCTGAGTACTTCTACATTTACTTGAGTAACATTTTGAATGTAGGACTTTTACTGTAACAGAGTATGGCAATTGTAATTAAATAAAGTACTTGAATAAATGTATTTTATGATAAAAGGTAAAAATCTATCCAGAAACATTTTAACAAGGCCAAGGTTGGGAGATACCACACATAACAAAACACTACAGATAATAAATATATACCAATATATATATACTCAAGTCATTTGTTATATTTATAGAATGTTTCCTTTGCATTTGTTTTCAAAATTGGCTCTATTTTTTCCATTATATCAGTTTTTATACAATTAATTTAATTCTGAGTGTTAATAAAGTTGAGTTGTGGAGACTGTTCTATTAATGTCATTGTACAGGTAGGAGCAAAATTAAAAAGCAATCCTGCCCGTGTATATCTACACATCAACAGCAACAGCAATATGGTTATACGTACACACATTTGCATACATACGATAAATAAATGCAGTTCAAATCACAGTGTTTAAAAACAGACAGGAAGTGAAATGTGCATATCAGAGGTGATCACTTAACGGGTTATGGCTAGAAAGGATCCGTCTTGTGTAAAACTCTCGCGAGAGTTTGGCTGAATGTCACGTGGCTGAATGTTTACGTTTGGCAGGCAGCCTTTCAGTTACGATCGTCAACATCAGTGGGCCACAGCAAATGATGGCGAGAAGCTAAACTATCTATTAATTATGTCAATGACAGGGAGTGTGATTGTTGAAATAGGGTGTGAGCGGTCTTGCTGGTGTTCAAAGAAGAATGACAACAGCACTGTATGTCACCAACACTATGGTTTATTTTTTATTCACAGGCAAGTCAACGTTGTCGCAGTAAAAGTCCCAAGATAGCTCCTGGTGCAATAAAATGTTCCCTTGCAGTGTTTTACTATTATGTCTGATGTTTCTCTATTAATATTGCTGCTGCATTAATGTGTATGTTGCATCATGTTAGTTACTGCTGTCGATGTGTTTCCGAGACGCTACGATTACAACGAGAGTTACAACGAGAACGTGACGTCATATTTACACAAGACGGATCCTTTCTTGCCATAACCCACTTAACGCAGGCAGCTATATTTGTTTATCTGTAAGTAACGTGTTTTGTGAAACATGTCACGGTAGAGGCAAAAGATACCACTAGGAAATGCATTTCCTGCTGAAAATGCTTGCAAATGCTGTAAGCTGCGCACATTTGTTGCTGAATTTATCAGAAAAAGCTGAATATTGTAACAGTTGAATGACTGTAGCTGCTTTTAGCTACAAACGGCTGAACTTAGCGGAGAAATGCTTTGAATCAGAATTGTTACAGCTCAAATGCACTGATTTTGTTGAAAGCTTGAAAGTGAAATGTTAAACTGGAAGAGTAGGACAAATAGTGATGAAGCTTAATATTTCAAAGAGAAGTTGAAAAGGTTTAAACAACGACAGTAAATGTGTATTAAAGCAACCCTCCTGTGATATATAGCTATGCGTACAAAGATGTTTCAGTGAGGGAGGGGTCAGACTGAGTGAGGAGGAACTCTGTGCTTTGTTTCAGGAGGAAACTCAGTTTTAGTCTCAGATCACTTCCACATGTTCTCCATCAGCTTCGTATGGCACCTTGGACATAACACAAGAAGAACATCCTGTTTTTGTTTTTGAAAGACAAACCTTTATTAATGATCCAAACATTTCATTTGATCACACATCCCATCAGTAAAGTGTGTTCAATGATTTCATGATCAGTTTCTCTTTCTCCACACCATGAATGTGTTTCATCTCAGCTATTTCAAACAGAATCAGACATGATGTCCTTATTGATTATTATCATGATAAGTTATGTTCTGTAAAACATCAGAGTGCCCACTTTCTATTTGGACAACAACAACAACAACAACAACAATTAGTCTGCAAACAATAACTGTAATATTATACAATGTATTTCCCGAGCAAAGACTCTAAGCTATTTACAGCAGAATAATAAATGATGTATTGATTATGATCATGACAGGAAGTAATATCATTTTTAATTAAACATGTGATGATGAAATAAGTGTTATAACCATCTGGGAACTCATGTGTAGTTAATTTGGGCAACAATAACATTTAACCTGTCAGAATAATACATGTGATTATAAATGTCTCTGTTGTTTTAGAACCAGAATAAAATGTGTAGAATAAAAGAAGCTCTGCTGCTTTCTCTCTGAAGACTCGTGCATTACAAGAGAAACAACAACAAGAATCAAAAGAAATATCCAACACATATTTAGAGCAAAGTTTACAAATCAGTTCAGGTGAACAAGGATCCTCCTGAGCAGTGACAGCCTCCATGGCTACACAGACACAGGAAGGAGCCGGAAGAAAGTCCAACATCTACAGAACAACTCGTGAGAAGATGTTGAAGCACATCCCATCATGTTTGATTGACAGCTGATCTCTGCAGTGAAGACATGGACAATCAGCTCTGATGGACACACGGTGAGTTTAAGAAGTAGAAGAGTTCCTCCAAGGACTTCAGGCTATTTGAGTTTACAAAACTCAGCAGTGACTCCATAATAAAGACAAACTCCAGCATGTAGCGGCTGAGTGAACGTGGTCTGGACTCTGTGGAGGAGAGTCATGGTTTCAGAGACGCTGTAGAAGGACAGAACACCTGCTCTGTGATCCAGGTACACTCCTACTCTGGAGGACAGAGGACCTGAGACGGGAGTTTTGATACTGTTGTAAAGAAATGAATAACTGTTTTGGTAACAAACTAAGGACCAAGATTTGTCATTGAGTCCAAATAAACTTTCCCCCCCCCCCCCTGCTCTGCTGATATTCTTGTATGAGACTGCTACATCAACTCCTCTCCCTCTCCGCTCCACCTCCCAGTAACAACGTCCAGTCAGACTCTCTCTACTCAGGACCTGACGAAACCTAGTGAATCTGTCTGGGTGACTGGAATAAGACTGATGTTGTTTCATGTGTGTTGCTTTTCTGCTCCCCTCAGATAATACCAGCTGTGTGTCTGCTGTGTTTGGATCAAGAGTGATCTCCTGTGAATATGTTAAGAACCCAGCTCTGGAGGTGGGCTCTGCTGCTGGCAGTAAAACCTCCACTTCAGTCGGTGAGACGTTTGTCCATTCCTCTCTCAGGAGGACGTCCTGTAGTTTGTCTCTGACTGCTGACAGGGCCTCCGTCACGTCCTCAAAGTATCTCAGAGGACGGATGTTGATGCTGGAGGAGTGTGTAGCTTCACTGAGGGCTGGCAGTGAGGAGGGGTAGCTGAGCAGAAAGTGGTTGTGATCCTCTGTGTGAGACAGCAGCTTCAGCTCAGCGTCTCTCCTCTTCAGCTCAGAGATCTCCTGCTCCAGCTTCTCCTGGAGCTCTCTGACTCCACTCACTTCTCTCTCCTGCTGGGATCTGAGCTGCTGCTTCACATCAGAGCTTCTTTTCTCCATGAGACGGATCAGCTCAGTGAACATCTTCTCACTGTCCTCCACTGCTTTCTCAGCAGAGCCATTGACGGCCTCCACCTCCTGCTGAAGCAGCTTCACCTCCTTCTCTCCGTCCTGGATTCTCTGCTGGATGTTTAGTCGACTCCCCTCCAGCTCTCTCTGCCTCTCAGTCCTCTCTGCTGCAGCTGACACCGTGTCGTGTCCTTTGTGTTCGTCCACAGAGCAGAGAGAACAGATACTCTGCTGATCAGTGCGGCAGAACAGCTTCATCACCTCGTCGTGACGAGAGCAGATGTTCTCCTGGAGCTTCTTGGAGGGCTCCACCAGCTTGTGTTTTTTTAATTGAGCTACGTTATAATGAGACTGGAGGTGTTTCTTGCAGTAAGATATAAGACACACGAGGCAGGACTTACAGGCTCTCAGTTTCCTCCCAGTGCAGACATCACAGGACACATCTCCAGCTCCAGCATAGCAGAGATCAGCAGGAGCAGGTGGGGGTCCAGTCTTCTTCAGCTCCTCCACTAAAGCTGCTAACATGGTGTTTTTCAGCAGGACAGGCCTCGGTGTGAAGCTCTGCCTGCACTGAGGGCAGCTGTGGATTAGCTCTCCATCCCAGTGCTGTTTAATACACTTCATGCAGTAGCTGTGTCCACAGGGAATAGTGACCGGATCCTTCAGTAGATCCAGACAGATGGAACAAGAGAAGGTTTCCCGGTCCAGCTGAACTCCTTTCTGCGCCATTTCACCTCTCAGTAGCAGCGAGTGTGTGAGTTTCACTTCGTGAGAGCTGAAACTCGTGTGACTGGTTATCTGAACAGCATGTGTGTGTGCAGTGAATGTGGCTTATCAGCTCTTGTACTTTACCCTCATGTTGGTTACACCCAGTGCTTAATTTGTAAATCATAAGGTGCCGGAATGCAAAGTACATATGACAGCTCTGGGATGACGAGACGCGTACAGGTCCCGGAACGTATACAGAAAAGGTGCTGAAAACAACATGAAAATGTCCACTTGCAACGCTGTGGGACTTACAAGCCTCAATTTCAAATAGTATCCATGTATAAATGTTATGACGATAATTTATAATTGTTTAGGCTAGTACGCACAACATAGGCAAATGCCCACATCACCACAAGTGGGACTTCAGTATACAGCCAGCAATTAATTTCTCAACAGGTTTAACGTGTAAAAAAAATATTTATTAGGCCTATTCAAAGATTGGCACGGCGGCCTATTAATAGACAGTATGTTTGCTCACCATATTTAGTTGTTTAAAACACCCCACATCACGAGCATGTCCGGATTGTCCTCTATCTCTTTTTTTCTGCTTTTACTGCGTGTGTCTGTGGCAGTTCTGTGTCCTTTGGCCACCCAGGACCTCACGTACGGGACTGGATTGAATTTAGCCAGGGGGGGTCCAACAAGATTTAGGAAGAGTAAAGATGACATGGTGGATGTGAGCAAAGAGCTACGGTTGGGAGTGCAAATCAAGTTCATTTGAGAAAATCCGCGCTCACATTCAGCACTTGCAATGGGAATGCTGTTGACAGCAACAAGTAACTCCATCAGCTCATCGGGGGTGTCTTTACCATCTGAGTCTCTGTACGTTCTGTAGGCCCGTATGACTGCGCGCGGGTTGGCAATGTTGAAGCGCTGACACAGTGACTCGACCTCAGTCTCTCCATACAGCGCACCTGCGTCCTCGGGACTGCGGTCAAGTGAGCCTACGCTACGTTTCTGTTGGTCAAGTGAGCCGTCCCAAAATTGAAAGTTCGCCCGTATTACGAGTTTTACGGTAAAAATGAAGTCGGCGAGTCTTTACTGGCGTGTAGCAACATCCTGTTTTCAGAATAAAACGAGATATTGTAACGATCCCAGAAAATGTCGGAGACAGGGATGTATTCCTCAGTTAGGCGTCTTCCCGTCCTTGTTTATTAAAGAACACACACATCAACAGGGACACATGTGTCTCTCTCTTATGGACGTCCATGAACTAGCAAGCAGCAGACTGCGGTTACATAACTTCCGGTCTTAGACCGGAAGTCACCCTCCAGACTGCAGTCAGGCTGCAATAAATTAAAATAGAGCTGTCAGTATGATCAAATCCTAATTTTGAATCATTAGTTTACATGATCTTTGAAACATTGAGCTAAAAAACAAATATTTCTTCATTCTCAAATTATAAATCAGATTGTCTTGTAATCTAGGAGAAACACTGCTCAAATAGGACATTTTGGATAGCTTTTATTATGAAATTAAACATCAGATTAACATGAAATTTCATGAGTAGCTCACTGAGGTGGTCTACTATCACACTGAATCGAAGAACTTCTGTGGAAGCAAAGATTTGTGGAAATATTGCAATTTGAAATCAGGAACAACACTGTTCAAATTCCACATTTTACATAGCTTTTATTCTGAAATTCCACATCAGATTGTTATGAAATTTTATGAGCAGCTATCTGAGGTGGTCTACTATCACACTGAATCGAGGAACTTCTGTGGAAGCAAAGATTTTAGGAAATATTGAAATTTGAAATCAGGAGGAACACTGTTCAAATTCCACATTTTACATAGCTTTTATTCTGAAATTCCACATCAGATTGTTATCAAATTTCATGAGCAGCAATCTGAGGTGGTCTAATATCACACTGAATCAAAGAACTTCTGTGGAAGCAAAGATTTGAGGAAATATTGAAATTTGAAATCAGGAGCAACACTGTTCAAATTCCACTTTTTGGATTGGTTTTATTCTGAAATTCCACATCAGATTGACATGAAATTTTATGAGCAGCTATCTGAGGTGGTCTACTATCACACCGAATAGAAGAACTTCTGTGAAAGCAACGATTTTAGGAAATATTGAAATTTGAAATCAGGAGCAACACTGTTCAAATTCCACATTTTACATAGCTTTTATTCTGAAATTCCACATCAGATTGTTATGAAATTTTATGAGCAGCTATCTGAGGTGGTCTACTATCACACTGAATCGAAGAACTTCTGTGGAAGCAAAGATTTGTGGAAATATTGCAATTTGTAATCAGGAGCAACACTGTTCATATTCCACTTTTTACATAGCTTTTATTCTGAAATTCCACATCAGATTGTTATGAAATTTTATGAGCAGCTATCTGAGGTGGTCTACTATCACACTGAATTGAAGAACTTCTGTGGAAGCAAAGATTTTAGGAAATATTGAAATTTGAAATCAGGAGCAACACTGTTCAAATTCCACTTTTTACATAGCTTTTATTCTGAAATTCCACATCAGATTGTTATGAAATTTTATGAGCAGCTATCTGAGGTGGTCTACTATCACACTGAATCGAAGAACTTCTGTGGAAGCAAAGATTTGAGGAAATATTGAAATTTGAAATCAGGAGCAACACTTTTCAAATTCCACTTTTTGGATTGGTTTTATTCTGAAATTCCACATCAGATTGACATGAAATTTTATGAGCAGCTATCTGAGGTGGTCTACTATCACACCGAATAGAAGAACTTCTGTGAAAGCAAAGATTTTAGGAAATATTGAAATTTGAAATCAGGAGGAACACTGTTCAAATTCCACATTTTACATAGCTTTTATTCTGAAATTCCACATCAGATTGTTATGAAATTTTATGAGCAGCTATCTGAGGTGGTCTACTATCACACTGAATCGAAGAACTTCTGTGGAAGCAAAGATTTGAGGAAATATTTAAATTTGAAATCAGGAGCAACACTGTTCAAATTCCACTTTTTGGATTGGTTTTATTCTGAAATTCCACATCAGATTGACATGAAATTTTATGAGCAGCTATCTGAGGTGGTCTACTATCACACCGAATAGAAGAACTTCTGTGAAAGCAACGATTTTAGGAAATATTGAAATTTGAAATCAGGAGCAACACTGTTCAAATTCCACTTTTTGGATTGGTTTTATTCTGAAATTCCACATCAGATTGTTATGAAATTTTATGAGCAGCTATCTGAGGTGGTCTACTATCACACTGAATCGAAGAACTTCTGTGGAAGCAAAGATTTGAGGAAATATTGAAATTTGAAATCAGGAGCAACACTGTTCAAATTCCACTTTTTGGATTGGTTTTATTCTGAAATTCCACATCAGATTGACATGAAATTTTATGAGCAGCTATCTGAGGTGGTCTACTATCACACCGAATAGAAGAACTTCTGTGAAAGCAAAGATTTTAGGAAATATTGAAATTTGAAATCAGGAGGAACACTGTTCAAATTCCACATTTTACATAGCTTTTATTCTGAAATTCCACATCAGATTGTTATGAAATTTTATGAGCAGCTATCTGAGGTGGTCTACTATCACACTGAATTGAAGAACTTCTGTGGAAGCAAAGATTTTAGGAAATATTGAAATTTGAAATCAGGAGCAACACTGTTCAAATTCCACTTTTTGGATTGGTTTTATTCTGAAATTCCACATCAGATTGTTATGAAATTTTATGAGCAGCTATCTGAGGTGGTCTACTATCACACTGAATCGAAGAACTTCTGTGGAAGCAAAGATTTGAGGAAATATTGAAATTTGAAATCAGGAGCAACACTGTTCAAATTCCACTTTTTGGATTGGTTTTATTCTGAAATTCCACATCAGATTGACATGAAATTTTATGAGCAGCTATCTGAGGTGGTCTACTATCACACCGAATAGAAGAACTTCTGTGAAAGCAAAGATTTTAGGAAATATTGAAATTTGAAATCAGGAGGAACACTGTTCAAATTCCACATTTTACATAGCTTTTATTCTGAAATTCCACATCAGATTGTTATGAAATTTTATGAGCAGCTATCTGAGGTGGTCTACTATCACACTGAATTGAAGAACTTCTGTGGAAGCAAAGATTTTAGGAAATATTGAAATTTGAAATCAGGAGCAACACTGTTCAAATTCCACTTTTTGGATTGGTTTTATTCTGAAATTCCACATCAGATTGTTATGAAATTTTATGAGCAGCTATCTGAGGTGGTCTACTATCACACTGAATCGAAGAACTTCTGTGGAAGCAAAGATTTGAGGAAATATTGAAATTTGAAATCAGGAGCAACACTGTTCAAATTCCACTTTTTGGATTGGTTTTATTCTGAAATTCCACATCAGATTGACATGAAATTTTATGAGCAGCTATCTGAGGTGGTCTACTATCACACCGAATAGAAGAACTTCTGTGAAAGCAAAGATTTTAGGAAATATTGAAATTTGAAATCAGGAGGAACACTGTTCAAATTCCACATTTTACATAGCTTTTATTCTGAAATTCCACATCAGATTGTTATGAAATTTTATGAGCAGCTATCTGAGGTGGTCTACTATCACACTGAATTGAAGAACTTCTGTGGAAGCAAAGATTTTAGGAAATATTGAAATTTGAAATCAGGAGCAACACTGTTCAAATTCCACTTTTTGGATTGGTTTTATTCTGAAATTCCACATCAGATTGTTATGAAATTTTATGAGCAGCTATCTGAGGTGGTCTACTATCACACTGAATCGAAGAACTTCTGTGGAAGCAAAGATTTGAGGAAATATTGAAATTTGAAATCAGGAGCAACACTGTTCAAATTCCACTTTTTGGATTGGTTTTATTCTGAAATTCCACATCAGATTGACATGAAATTTTATGAGCAGCTATCTGAGGTGGTCTACTATCACACCGAATAGAAGAACTTCTGTGAAAGCAAAGATTTTAGGAAATATTGAAATTTGAAATCAGGAGGAACACTGTTCAAATTCCACATTTTACATAGCTTTTATTCTGAAATTCCACATCAGATTGTTATGAAATTTTATGAGCAGCTATCTGAGGTGGTCTACTATCACACTGAATCGAAGAACTTCTGTGGAAGCAAAGATTTGTGGAAATATTGCAATTTGTAATCAGGAGCAACACTGTTCATATTCCACTTTTTACATAGCTTTTATTCTGAAATTCCACATCAGATTGTTATGAAATTTTATGAGCAGCTATCTGAGGTGGTCTACTATCACACTGAATTGAAGAACTTCTGTGGAAGCAAAGATTTTAGGAAATATTGAAATTTGAAATCAGGAGCAACACTGTTCAAATTCCACTTTTTACATAGCTTTTATTCTGAAATTCCACATCAGATTGTTATGAAATTTTATGAGCAGCTATCTGAGGTGGTCTACTATCACACTGAATCGAGGAACTTCTGTGGAAGCAAAGATTTTAGGAAATATTGAAATTTGAAATCAGGAGCAACACTGTTCAAATTCCACATTTTGGATTGGTTTTATTCTGAAATTCCACATCAGATTGTTATGAAATTTATAATAATGTAATATATAATAGATAGATAGATAGTCTTTGTTGCTCATCTATTTAATAAGCTATTCTGATATCTTATTTCTTAGGCTGTAAAGGATCTTTTGCATCCCCCAGTCCTCCTTTGAATGTTCTATTTGTAACAGAGCCAGCCACACCTTAGGCCCTTTAAGGCCTAGTTAACACATTTAGTTTTTCATTAATGCTATTTCCAATATTCAACTACAACTTATCAGACTTGCAGTTATGAGACTCCTGCCTCATTGTCATAGTTTGGGGGGATCTTTTTGTGGTTTCCGCTTTCTAATCTGCTTTCAAAACCATCTCATCATAATCATAATGGTCAGTTAGTTAAGGAAGAGGCCTTCAACCCTAGGAACACAGTTCACACAGTTAAACATGGTGGTGGGAGCATCAAGCTATGGGGCTGTTTAGCAGCCTCAGGCACAGGGAGCCTTGTTCGGGTGCAGGGAATCATGAAAAAAGAATATTATGTTGACATTTTGAGGGATAATATGCAGAAATCTGCTCGTAGTCTGTCCTTAGGTTGTCGCTCGGTCTTCCAACAAGACAATGACCCGAAGCATACATCAAAATTGGTCCAACAGTTCCTGAAGGATACCAAAACCAAGGTCCTGGAGTGGCCCGCACAGAGTCCAGACCTCAATCCTATTGAGAATCTTTGGAGGGTGCTGAAAGTGAACGTCCATGCTCGGAAACCACGCAATTAGGACCAGCTGGAACAATTTGCAAAGGAAGAATGGGCCAAAATCCCTCAGGTGACCTGTGCCAACCTAGTGAAGAACTATTTTAAGAGGTTGTTTTCAGTTGTGGCTCAGAAAGGGTACACCATTGACAATTAATGGCCAGGGGGCTAATAATTTTGGATTTCTCATTTCTGCCCTTTTTTTGTTTAAACTGATTGTATCAATAAAGTATTCTAATCAAAAATGTCAAATTATGTCTTTAGAGTCCATTTGTTTTCACATTAACAAATATGTGTTGTTAATGGCCATTTCCATGGAGAAATCAAACGTTTTGTCTAATTTCATAAGGGGGGGCTAATAATTTTGGTCACAACTGTAAATGCATATATCTCTCTCGCTCTCTCGCTCTCTCGCTCTCTCTCTCTCTCTCTCACACACACACACATATGCGCACGCACGCACGCACACAAACCTGTAAAGCAAAATACCTACTACAGCACTAGTAAATTTAAATATAAAAGAGAGGTCAAAAGGTTAGACCAATCGAAGTCAAAGGATCAAAGAGGGTCATCAGTTCAAAGACTCAAAATTGCACTCAACTACAATATTTTTTTCCCTTTGTGCCAAAGTACATATATACAGGTGCATGTAGCTTGCTTTGCTTCTCATTGTTTCAGCAAAAATTAAAAGACTTTTCTGCAAAGGAGGATCTGTCCTACAGTCCTCTGAGGATGAGGAGGACATGTCCAGCTGGAATGACACAGGTATTGAGGAGCCAGGTGTTTTCTCCCATTGATCCCCCCCCCCCGCCTCCCCACACACACACACACACACACACACACGCACACGCACACGCACACACACCTGTATGACCAAGTACACTCTACAGTACTTGTAAATTTTAAAAAAAGAGAGGTCGAAGGGTCGAAGTCAAAGGATCAAAGAAGGATCAGTTCAAACAATCAAAGAAGCACTCTATTACACTCAAATACCGAATTTTGTGTTGGTTTTTACTGCAGTATGTTCATTTAGGTGCTGTTGCTGCCAACCTATAAATGCATAATGCATGAATGCATTTCTGAAAAATGCATTTATGCATAAATTTAGTTTCTGCATTTATGAAATACTGCTGCATGTAGGCTGTTGATGCAAACCTATAAATGCATCTCTCTCTCTCTCTCTCTCTCTCTCTCTCTCTCTCTCTCTCTCTCTCTCTCTCTCTCTCTCTCTCTCTCTCTCTCTCTCTCTCTCTCTCTCACACACATGCGCACGCACGCAAACACGCACGCACACACACCTGTAAAGCCAAATACCTACTACAGCACTAGTAAATTTAAAAATACAAGAGAGGTCAAAAGGTTAGACCAATCGAAGTTAAAAGGATCAAAGAAGGATCAGTTCAAACTATCAAAGAAGCACTCAATTACACTCAAATACCGAATTTCTTTATAACACACACTAAACTAACATGTAAAAAATACTTTTATGTATCAAAACCGAATTAAAATTTATTTTACCATAGCTCCAGCAAGTTATATTTATTTTGATCTTACAATCTCCTTTGTACTCCTTTGGCTTTAAACTTTTTTTTATTGTCCAAGCGTTTGTAGTTGCCGAAGCCTTCAGAGACAATCTAAAAGTCTTTGAACAAGTGGCCTCCAGTAACCCTCTCACACCTCCTACCGTAATTACGCATATCAGCGCAAAGCCCCAACTGTTATAGTAGCTTTCCAAAGTCGTTTCAATTGCGCGAAATGGCCATTTACTATGTGAGTTACGGCGATATCAATATAAAGCTTGAAGTGCGTCGCCGGCTACTCAAATGCACTCATAGAGGTAAAGGGTTAATACCAATGCCTGTCTATTTGCTACGGACTGCTACGGGTTTAATTGCGGATTTGAATTTACAATCGGATTTTTAAAGTGTTTTTCTGGAAGAAGCTGTAGCCTGCATTGCCAGACATGACCTTCAAAACCACCAAGAAGGAGATGGCTCTTGCAAGGACACACTTGGCACAGTCATTGTTGAAGGGTTCAGGTTCGTAATCCATTTTAATATTTACTGTAGACATAATTCATTCCTTATCATGTTATTGTGAAATTTGATTTAATCCTACACATCCAAACAAACTGAAGCCTCTCAAAAGAAGCCCAAATAATACATCTTTTGTAGTCCAAGGTGTGACAGAATTTGTGTACAAATGCAAATTCATGTACCCCACACATTTCTCAGAATCATTAATACTTCTTATCAAACTTAAAAGTCAACTGGAGATGAAACATGATCCATATCATTTATAATCTGTTAATGCATGAAGTATTAATATTTTTATAATTTGCATATAATTTATAATCTGTTAAGGCATGAAGTAATAATATTTTTATAATTTGCGACAGTAAAGAATTTTGAATAGTGACAGTTACATTGATTTAGACTGTCAGGCTTTCAATACGCCTGAGTGGATGATTATCAATCATCTTGTTGACAAGCTAAATGTGTTTTGATTGCAAGTCTGTTGTAACTGAACTGTGTTATGTGTACATAAGTAAATAATAACATAAATGTATTTCATCTCAGTGTTTGATATGGACAATGACTGTGCGATGTGCGCTGCCCCAAAGCCCCCTGGATCTGGACCTCCGAATACCCTTTGGGTGAGTTTTCCTTTTAAATCAATGACTGCAGGATTTTTCGTTGTTGTTGTTCTTCAATTCTAATATAGACTGGTATAAACTAAATTAAAATATATTGAAGGTGTTAAAACCTAATTGAACCACGATCTTCATCTCCCCCCCGCCCCACGCTCTTTATTTCAATCAAATTACGGTACTTTTATGTAATCATATATGTTCAAGACACATCCAAGAAGCAATGTATGACTGATAAATCATTGACTTTGCTTATTTTATTTTACAGATACAGTGTGATACATGTGAGCGATGGTATCATGAAGAATGTCTGGCGACCGACGAAGACACACTTAAAAAAGCAAGGGCAGGCCATTGGGAATGTGTCCTTTGCATTTAAATTGAAAAACAGCTGCAAACAACACTTGACTCTCACTTTCACCGACACACTGAAGCTCACTTACTGTATGTGTACACAAAATATGGAATTTGAACAGTGTTCCTCCTGATTGGAAATTGTAATTTTTCCTAAAATGTCTGCTTCAACAGTACTTCTGCTATTCTGTGTGATAGTAGACCACCTCAGATAGCTGCTCATAAAATTTCATAACAATCTGATGTGGAATTTCAGAATAAAAGCTATGTAAAATGTGGAATTTGAACAGTGTTGCTCCTGATTTCAAATTTCAATATTTCCTCAAATCTTTGCTTCCACAGAAGTTCTTCGATTCAGTGTGATAGTAGACCACCTCAGATAGCTGCTCATAAAATTTCATAACAATCTGATGTGGAATTTCAGAATAAAACCAATCCAAAAAGTGGAATTTGAACAGTGTTGCTCCTGATTTCAAATTGCAATATATCCAAAAATCTTTGCTTCCACAGAAGTTCTTCAATTCAATGTGATAGTAGACCACCTCAGATAGCTGCTCATAAAATTTCATAACAATCTGATTTGGAATTTCAGAATAAAAGCTATGTAAAATGTGGAATTTGAACAGTGTTCCTCCTGATTTCAAATTGCAATATTTCCACAAATCTTTGCTTCCACAGAAGTTCTTCGATTCAGTGTGATAGTAGACCACCTCAGATAGCTACTCATGAAATTTCATGTCAATCTGATTTGGAATTTCAGAATAAAAGCTATGTAAAAAGTGGAATTTGAACAGTGTTCATCCTGATTTCAAATTGCAATTTTTCCTAAAATCTTTGCTTCCACAGAACTTCTTCTATTCAGTGTTATAGTAGACCACCTCAGTGAGCTACTCATGAAATTTCATAACAATCTGATGTTTAATTTCATAATAAAAGCTATCCAAAATGTCCTATTTGAGCAGTGTTTCGCCTAGATTACAAGACAATCTGATTTATAATATGAGAAAGAAATATTTGTTTTTAGCTCAATGTTCAAAGATCATGTAAACTAATGTCTCAAAATTAGGATTTGATCATACTGACAGTTCTATTTTAATTTATTGCAGCGGACTTCCGGTCTAAGACCGGAAGTTATGTAACCGCAGTCTGCTGCTTGCTAGTTCATGGACGTCCATAAGAGAGAGACACATGTGTCCCTGTTGATGTGTGTTGTCTTTAATAAACAATGGCGGGAAGACGCCTAACTGAGGAATACATCTGTCTCCGAAATTTCCTGGGATCATTACAATATATATACCGTAAAAAAAAAACTCGTCTTATTCTGAAAACCGGAAGATGTTACACGCCAGTAAAGACTCGCCGACTTCATTTTTACCGTAAAACTCGTAATACGGGCGAACTTTCAATTTTGGGACGGCTCACTTGACCAACAGAAACGTAGCGTAGGCTCACTTGACCGCAGTGTCCTCGGGCCAGTATTGTGCGTAAAGCACCTTCAACTCCTCAATGAACTTGTTATATCCAGTTTTATCTGGCATCCGGCCTCCTTGAGATAACATACGGTCCTCCAAGTTCTTGGCCACAGTTAGAAAAAACTGACCTGTCGCTGGACGTCCCACACTCTTCTACGCTCAATGCGCTCTCCTCTCCTACTGAATATTCCTGCTGTAAGCCAGCTGATGTCGCGGTTCCGCTCGCCTCTTGCTCCGGCTGTTGTACCGGGCTAGTTGATGCCAGGGTACCCACCCGTTGCTGTTGGTGGTCCACCTGGCTGACGGTAGATGGCTCCTGTTCCGGCTGGCGGTGAACCTGACCCGCTGCCCGGGCTTGGCTAGCTGTCGGTTAGCTAGCTGGCTAGCTGTTGCGGCGCTAACCTCCTCCTGGTTTTGACCATCAACATGACCGCTGCAGCTGCCCTCGTCGCTGCTTGTGGAGGCTTTTCTGACTCGTTTTGAAGTGTCTATTACCTCTTCCTTCTTTTTGAAGAAAGACAGTAAATTTAACTGTCTTTTTGACATGCTTGCATTGAATCACCGTTTCTTCCTCTCTGCGACGTGCTCCTCATGTGGCGAATTTCAAAAGTGAAAGACGTTTGTCCGTTGGTCCAGCTTTTTAGTGCGTCAACACAGATCTCCGACTCTTTCAAATCTTAATCTTAATAAACGACATAAAATTCTTGGGATTTTTTCTGTAAATTAATATCTGCATATTTTATTTCATTTTAACCATTTTTTATTTTTATTTTTTGTGAGAGGTACCGGATCTGCCCAAATAGGTGCCGGAACACAGGGTGGCCAAAATGAACAGGATCCGGCTCAAATTAACCACTGGTTACACCCCTCCTCCTCATGTGGATCTGAAGGGGAGGAACCAGGAAATACAGAGTGGAGCTGGCTGTGGCCGTTTCTCAATCGTGAGGATACTGGCTTGGTAGTAGCATACTTCCATGTGTTTGTGATGCCTTACATGTTTAACTCCCTATATCCAGCCACAAAGCACCCCTTCTGTTACTCTCCCACGCGTAAGGATTTGCACTTTTACATAGAAGCCTATTTAAGTTATTTTGAATTTAAAAATCGCAAATTTTTCGGGAATATTTGTACAGGTTGTGTAAATGGTTGTGTATAACTGTTGCTGTTTAACAGTTTCTTTTGAGTTCAACTGTAAATGACATCTGAATTTCCTCCTCTTCTTCCTCCTCCTCTTCCTCATGCCTTGATTCTCCCAACTCTTTTTTTTTTTTAAATAAATGTCGCATTAACAGCTCCTCGTGGTTCCATGTTTTATTTTGAAATGGTGTCAAAAATGATGCCTGTGTGACTTTTTCTGTAGAATGTTCTTTTTGTAGTTTCTGTATAAACTGTAAACAGGAAGTAATCCCGCTGAAAATATTAAAGCCTAAAGGTGTTTTCGCCTGCAGAAGAAAAACGAGATCTTTGGGAATCCTTACTGAGCCAACAGCAGCGGTGTAAAGTAACTAAGTACATTTACTCAAGTACTAAACTCAAGTACAATTCTGAGTACTTCTACTTTTACTCAAGTACCAGATCTGAGTACTTCTACTTTTACTTGAGTAACATTTTGAATGCAGGACTTTTACTGTAACAGAGTATGGGAATTGTAATTAAATAAAGTACTTGAATAAATGTACTTTATGATAAAAGGTAAACATCTATCCAGAAACATTTTAACAAGGCCAAGGTTGGGAGATACCACACATAACAAAACACTACAGATAATAAATGTATACCAATATATATATACTCAAGTCATTTGTTATATTTATAGAATGTTTCCTTTGCATTTGTTTTCAAAATTGGCTCTATTTTTTTCCATTATATCAGTTTTTATACAATTATTTTAATTCTGAGTGTTAATAAAGTTGAGTTGTGGAGACTGTTCTATTAATGTCATTGTACAGGTAGGAGCAAAATGAAAAGCAATCCTGTCCGTGTACATCTACACATCAACAGCAACAGCAATATGGTTATACGTACACACATTTGCATACATACGATAAATAAATGCAGTTCAAATCACAGTGTTTAAAAACAGACAGGAAGTGAAATGTGCATGTCAGAGGTGATCACTTAACGGGTTATTATGGAATCAAATTAGGGTCAATAATATTCACAAATTATTTCACAGTCTGCAGTTGTATATCACCTGTTGTGCGCATGTGAAAAGATTTTGTGCATGTGTAAAAAAGTTTGTGCACACAGATATAATTTGCTCGTGTAAAAACATTTTGCAGCTGTAGAAATATTTTGTGCGTGTGTGAAAAGTTTTTGCAGATATAATTTGCACGTGTAAAAAAGTTTTGCAGGTGTAGAAATATTTTGTGCAAGGATATTTACAACAGTGAGGTTTCACAAAGTCTGAGATACGGACACACAAATTTCCTATCTGTGTGTGCGAACCTGAAGTTACAAGCTACAAGCTGCTATTTACGAGTACGAATTTTGACCCTGTTTTTACGCCTGAGTATGCTAGCCAATCAGCACGTTGCCCACTGACTAGCCAATCGGGACGTAGCCCACTGACCATCCAATCATAGGACACAAGGTTCTAACGCGTTCGTTTTGCTGACCTGAGCCACTTGGAGCGTGCTTGCGGGAGTCAACATGGAGGAGCCCAAGGCGAACTCTTGTGGGACACAGGTGGGTTAATTACATGCTACCACGGAACATGCCACTACAGTTTTAATTAACTAACGTTACATCGTAATTAACTAAATATATCAAGACAGCTGTGCGTGCATCCCGGAGTTACTTAAATTGTATATTTAACGCTAGCTAGTTGATGTGGTCTTTGCTAATACTACTTTGTGCCACCCTCCTTTTTTGGGCTCAGTACTATCCCAACAAAGTATTTCCATTTACCTATATATAAAACAACATGGTAAAGCAGTAAAATACAGCTCATCTTTAAAAACGCAAATGTCATTTATTTGATGTATTTCCACAACCTCTTGTTGTCTTTGAATGCAGCCTCTCCATCCCAACTCGAACAGCTGACAAAATTCTGGGTAGGGTGGGAAATCCCTACAGACACCTTGAAGGTCCGAGTTGTGAAGGGGGCGTACCTGAAGTCTTCCACATGTTTTAGCACATTGCATGTACCTGGGCACTTCCAAAACTATGAGGACTTTTCCAAGCATGTGGAGAGCTGCATTGCAACCTATGTTACAGGCTTTGGTCTAGTTTAGATACTGCTCATCAGTATGATTCTGTTGCAAAAAAACATTGTTTCAGTGTTATGGAGCTTCTGCTTTTGTTCATTGGTGTAAAAAGGGATTTTGTCTTTGGTATTCTTTCACCTGAAAAGAGATCTCCATTTTAAGAATATCGACTCACAGAAACGAAACCTTTTGAGATTATTACTACTTCATTTGCTCCAGTGGTCAGCTCAAAATTGAACTTGAACATGACATTTTGTGACAGATACTATAACCTTTGCCTGGTACTCTTTTTGTACTGCATTTTGTTGGAAGGGCTGTTTGGATTGTGCCATATGTAGTTCTGGCACCTGGTTCAGGTAGTTGTAACATGGCATCATTCATTCTGTTAATAGTCAATATTTAGAAAATGGTCTATTACAGTACTTGTTATTGCTGATGTATTTACTTGAATCCTACAGCTCTTGTATCCAAAGATTCTAAGAAATAAACCATTGACCAGTGACTTTGGATGTTTGCTTCATTTCAATTTACCCACATTTTACATTTTTCACAACAATCAAAATTTGAATTATTATATTATATACCTTAAAATGTTCTGCGGCTAAAAAAGTAATTTCCATTCATAAACCACAGAACTGATCATTTGATGTGTAAACATTTCCCCGGGGACTATTTTGAATGCAGGTTGAAGTCTCTGAAAATGATTTTTTCAAGTCGTAGCGGAATGAACAGAAGTCAATGTCAGGATGAAAGGTAGGGACATTATTGTGAGTTCTAAAATAGAACATTATACTACTACTGTAGTATCTTTCATGTAACAAGGAACTGCATTAGCTAGTGGAAAGCCATGTTATTCTAAGAGTAACATTTCAGGTTACTACAAATAAAGTAGGCCTCTAAAATTGAAATACATCTATTTTCCCTTTTCAAAATGAGAATATAACAGTCATGCCCTATATATATATATTCCATCATCCTCTACCCAATCACCCCCACAAAAGTACCACGTATCTCCAGATGTGTTGGTGTTGAATGTTTGTGATCAACTGAAGGATGAAGTGTTACTTAAATTCTTCTTCAGCTAAATAAACTCTTTAAAAAGCCTCTTGGATCAGCTTGAAAAGTAGTCGTCACAAAGCTGAAAACAGGCTGTTTTTCTGACTTTGTAGAGATACGTGGTTTTCACAGGACAGAGACAAAGATACAAACACATGATGATCTTATAGAATATGATGCATTGATGGAGATTAAACTAGCCAACAGGATATAAAGGATTTATATGCAACTAATTACTGAATACTTCTTCCACTGCTGAAAGTTAGTATGCATTGTGCCTTATGCTTCCTGACTTGATTCAAGGACACCCTCTATGTAGTGAACTACAGCACTATAGATGTCTGCCCCAAAACACAATGAAGGAGCAGTAGGATTAAAAAGTTGATTCAGTCCTTCCAGTTCTTCGATGCCCAGGGGAGATGCCAGTTCAGGAACTTGTACTCCAATTTGATCCATGTCTGCAATTTCCACATCTGGAAAATGGATCCCCTGAAATAAAAAAGTAATCGGGTTTGTTAAAATAATTACATGGGATGACACCCTAAAACAGTGGTCAGGAACCTTTTCTAGAAATCATTTGGCTCCCAACAAATAAAAATTCTAAATGACTAATACAGTCCATTATTTATTATTAAATGATTTCCACCCCACTGATTAAATTGTTGTTTTGTCTTGATGTAACCGGCTGTGTCTGACTCTGCGTTGTGTTGTGTAGAAAGACGACGACCCAGACGTGTAGCTTCATTCAGGATGTACATTTATTTTCACTCCTGACGAAACAGCGACAGAAAGAAAACATTTCTCCAGTCAGTACTCTCTTTAACGTGCCCCTCTCCCACAGAGATCAGTATCAAAAGGGCATAACGTAAAAAGTAACACAACATACCTGACGAAACAGCGACAGAAAGAAAACATTTCTCCAGTCAGTACTCTCTTTAACGTGCCCCTATACAAATTAAACAACACAGAAATACATTGTGAACACCCGTGAGACACTACAACAAAAATAAGTAATAAAAAGTAACTTAAAGTGCATAAAGTCGACACTAAAACACGGAAATTGCTTCTGGCTGAAGAGCCGCCTACCTCTCCCACAGAGATCAGTATCAAAAGGGGAGAACGATGCATGAACCCCGCGAAAAAAAGGGGAACAGTGTCACATGCATAAGGAACGTAGGGGTACACGCTAAAATTATAGTTCCACATACTGATGTGAGTCCTACTGCGTCAGGTATTAACACAAGATGAAACAAGAATAAACACAGATTTTGTGTAATTATATAGACATATTTACATAATATATTATATACAAATGAGACATAACTGTCCCTGTTACACTCACCCCGCTAGAATTATGCAAAATTCTGGGTCGCAAAACAATCCACATATAAACACACTGGCCATTACAACAAGCAACAAAACCATATGAAACAGCAATAAGAGCTTCCTACCTAAAGGATAAGAGAATGAGGGACTCGCTTGGGCCCAGCAAGAACCCACAGTACTCTACAGACAAGGTGAGGTGCAGTTTACACCCCACACCCTGGCCAAACGATGTGGATGAGCGAAAAATAAAATAAAAAAAGGCTCAATACAGCAGTATATCACCAGAGCACAAATAATGGCTAACACGCCACATTTCACACATTAATAACAGCACGCGGCCTTATCTCAACCCTCAAGAAGGGACTCAAGTTGTGCCATGGACTCAATGAAGCGGCGCACAGGTCTAATGACTCTGCCGAATCGTGAGGTAACCTGGCCATCTACATGTGATGCTTGACGCTTATTGGCAGGGGGCCGTTGTGGCAGAGGAGCTGGGAAAGCCATTGGGGTCTCTACAGCAGTTGCAGGGTCACTAGAAACGGGGGTGACCAACACAGAAGGAGGTGGTGGGTGGTCTGGATGAACAGAGTCATCAAAAGGGGACTGCTCAAGGACCCATGAGGCGGTGCGGCCATCCTCCCCGTCAACATCCGAGAGGGAACCAGCTAGGGATGGCCCAGCTGTTGCAGCTGCTGTGTCTAACTCGGACACCTCTGTCCCATGCCAATCAGATGCCGGAGCGGTATCGGTCATGCTAGGGGTAGGTGCGGGCACAGGAGCATCATCTTCACCATCCGAGGCCTCCTCCAGCGGAAGGAAGTTGACTTGCAGCAGCAGGTTTCGGTGAACAACACGCTCATGTCCCTCTGGATCCCTGATCCGGTAGATATGGAGGGCTGGTTTTGAGGCCACCACAGTGTGCACAACAGGCATCCACTTGTCAGAAAGCTTGCATTTTCCCTTGGCGCCTTTGTTCGCCAGCAGCAACTGGTCACCGACAGACAGAGGTTGGCCCCTGACCCGTTTGTTATACTGGTCACTCTGATGTCTCTGCTCCGCTGTGCAGTTTTTCTGGGCCAGTGCCATGGCACAGTGCAGGTCTTCCAAGAGGGATTTCACGTAGGCATTGTAGTCACACACAGTCACATCATGAAGTACATTCCTGAACAGAAGGTCCACTGGCAGCCTTGGGATTCTCCCGAACATCAAATAGAAGGGCGCGAACCCAGTGGTCTCATGGACAGTGCAATTGTACACGAAAGTCATTGTCTGTATTATCTGCGGCCACTTCTGTTTGGAGCGAAGTGGTAGAGACCTCAACATGTTGCCCAGGGTGCGGTTGAACCTCTCTGTGCCGCCGTTCCCCATAGGGTGGTAAGGTGTGGTGTGGGACTTGTCAACCCCTGACAACTGCAAGAGCTCAGCAATCAGCTCACTTTCAAAGTTTGCTCCCTGGTCAGAATGAAGGCGCTGAGGGAAGCCATAAACACAGAAAAAGTTGTCCCACAGCTTCTTGGCTACTCTCTTAGCTGTCTGATCCTGGCAGGGGAAAGCATGTGCCAACTTTGTATAGTGATCGGTGATCACAAGAACATCCACAGACTTGTTGTGACGGTCTTCAGCTGACCAGAAGTCGATGCACACAAGCTCCAGAGGGGCAGAGGTCTTAATGCTCTCCAGTGGGGCTCTTGCGGAAGGTTCAGGAGTCTTGCTGAGAACACATCTGTGGCAGTGCTTCACATGATTGCGGACATCCTTCTCCATGTCGTACCAGAAGAAACGCTGGCGGGCCAGAGACAGTGTGCGGGGCTGACCTTGATGGCCAGCATGGTCGTGAACACCAGATAATGCATCTGCCTTTAGCGACTCCGGCACCACGAACTGGGACCTCTTCTGTCTAGTCAAGGGATCTTTCGTGACCCTGTAGAGGACGCCATTCAGAAGAGTCAGTTTTTCCCACTGCTTCAAGACTCTCAGAGTCGGCTGACTCTCATTGTAGCGTTCCCGTCTGGAAGGCCTGCGCTTCCTGTCGACATAGAGAGCGACCCTGGAAATTACTGGGTCCTGTTGCTGGTGTGACTGCAGCTCAGAAAGAGATAGGGAATGCAACGTGTCCTGGCCAGGTGGTTCAAAGGTGGTGAGGTGATCAACCAGGGAGGCTGCACGCTGCCTAGGAGCAGAGTCCCACTCGTCCAAGGAGGAAAGAAGAGAAGAGACCTCATCCTCAGACATTGAACCTTCAATGGCGTCAGAGTGAGATGGACCCTCCAGTGACTGTGGTTGGCAGGTGAGGCGGAAGGCATCTTGCACAGACCCATCACTGACGTCACAGACCTGGTCCAGTAGCTCCAAGTAGGGTTCACGCAGCAACCGTTCCCTCAAAGGTTTCACGAAAGGGTCTCTGCTGAGGGCATCCGCCACCACGTTCAACCTGCCGGGAATATGTTTGATTTCGAAGGAATACGGAGCCAACTTAGCAACCCACCGCTGCTCACAGGCGTCAAGTTTCGGCTTGGTCATGATATATGTGAGAGGATTGTTATCTGACCAGACGGTGAATCTGTGACCCTTGAGCCAGTGGCTAAACTTCTCACAAACCGCCCACTTTAGAGCCAAGAACTCCAGTCTGTGTGCAGGATAATTGAGCTGGCTGCGACTGAGAGTTTTGCTTGCAAAGGCGATGGGTCTTGCCTTCTCCTCACCAGCAGAAATTTGGGACAGTACAGCACCCAGACCATCAAGGGAAGCATCGGTGGAGAGGATGAAAGGCCTATCAAAGTCTGGGTGTGCCAGCACCACGCTGTTGAGGAGTGCGTGTCTCAGATCATCAAATGCCTTCTCACAGGCAGGGGTCCAATCCTGAGGAGTCAGTTCTCGAAAGGTGCCAGCTCTTCTCCGACCGAAAGAGCCCTTGGCTTTCCTCTTCTGCCCTGCAGTTAAGGCGTAGAGTGGCTTTGCGATGGAAGAACAGCCAGGAATGAAGTGTTGATAATACAGCACCATCCCGAGGAAAGACCTGACCTTCCGCTGAGATGGGGTGCAACCGTCGTCGTTCATGAGATCCTCCTTCCCGAAAGCTGAGATGACCCTCACCTTCTCTTGGTCGACTGAGACGCCACTGCTGTCTATCACGTGACCCAGAAACCCCACAGTCCTGCGAAGGAAGTAGCACTTCTTCTGAGACAGCTTCAGGTTGTTGGCTCTGAGCCGCGAGAAGACAGTCTCCAGCCGTTTCAGGGCTTCCTCCTCGGATGGAGCAAAGACAAGCAGGTCGTCCAAATAACAGAGGAGGCTGGAGAAGTTCAAATCACCAAACACACTCATCATCATCCGCATAAAGGACGCGGGACTGTTGCAAAGACCTTGGGGAAGTCTGTTGTACTCATACAGGCCTAAGGGTGTTGTGAATGCCGAGTACTTCCTGTCAGACTCATGGAGGGGGATGTTGTAGAACCCCGATGTGAGATCCATGGTGCTGAAAAAGGCGTTTCCACCAAGGGCAGCAAGACAGTCGGCCTGGTGAGGCAGCGGGTGGGCGTCCTTGACGGTCTTGGCATTAAGCCAGCGAAAGTCAGTGCAGATCCTTAACTCTCCTGACTTCTTCCAGACAAGGACCAGCGGCGATGCATACTCACTGACTGATTTACTGATGATGCCTTTCAACTCCATCTCAGACAGCACCTCTCTCAGTTTGTGATAGTGTGCTGGAGGGACACGGCGATAGGGTACCCTGAAGGGGTGATCATCAGTGAGATGAATCCGGTGGACGAACTCTTTCGCTTCCCCACAGTCCAGCTTGTCTTTGGAGAAGACATCCTGGTAAGTGAGCAACAGTTCAGAGAGTCTCTTTTTCCATTCATCTGACACCGCACAGCCTTCGAGGTCGATGTCTGCCAATCCACAGTCTTTAAGCTGCTGAGTGTGGGTAGAGCTGGCATCTGAGTTGGGAGGAGGGTCAGCTGCCTGACTGGTCTGTGGCCTATTCACACCCTGAGAGAGGGGAAGGTCTTCCATCGCGACACAAGTAAACACATCGGCCACTTTAGCATTGCGGCGTAGTGTCACGGGACTCTTGGTTGGGTTAAGGACCTTCATAGGGACCCAACGATCTCCCCACATGGGTGCCACAACCCGTCCCACAATAATGTCTTTGGGGGCTGAACGGGAGGAGGTGGGCTCCACAATGACAGTGCTCCCAGGGGACACAGGAACACTGCCAGGTAGCTTTCCCCACACCAGATACTCCTTCTGTGGTGCTAGAGTGATAGCTTGCCGTAGCTTGACCGTGCCAACCTTGTCAGGCAGTTCAGGACCAGACCAACGAGTGATGCAGCTGAGCAACTGAAGAAACTGCTCACAGTCGGGGTCTGAGGTGTTGGACTGGATGAGCTCCCAGTACTTCTCATCAGACTTCATCCTCTGTAATATGGGCCTGATGACGTTGCTACCAATAATGAGTTCGTCTCTCTGCCCTGGGACAAGGAAAGTTGGCACAATGAATTTAGAACCGTAAACCTCAATCTCCAGGTCATAGATACATCTGGGTTGTGTCATAAGGCCACCACAGCCAACTAGGACCACCTTCTCTGGCACAGGCTGAGGACAAGGGAGGACACCAGCAGCTCTAAGATTGGACTCTGCCTCTTCGCTGAGTGTGCATGACATGCTCCCTGAATCAAGCATCCCCCTTAAAGTTGACTGACCCCCTACTAACACTGGGGTATAAAACAAGTCATTGGCTCCTTCAACTCTATGTGAACCCACAGCAATCACAGTTTTGTCATCAGGAAGATTACTACAGCAGTTCACATATGTTGATCTTAAGTCATTTTCCTCACTGAGGGTGTCACTAGTGCCGCCCATGCTATCCCTCTCACTGCACGGGCGGGCTAGTTTAAACCAGCATTGGAGGGAGAAGGTGGCATGGCTGAGGAAGGAGAGGCCTGTGGGCACTGATTTCTTATGTGACCAGGACTGAAGCAGTTAAGGCATAATCTGTAAAGCCTGCAGTGTGCATGGGTTGAATGGTCCCTGGAGCCACAAACCTTGCATGGAAAGGACTCAGATGCCTGCTGGTAACGGGGTCGACCATTCTGACGGTGGACTTGTTGGTGGTTGCCTGGCTGACCATTCTGACGGTGGGCTTGTTGGTGGTTACCTGGCTGATGGTAGTCTGGCCTTTGACTGGTTGTAAGGGAAGCGTTGCACATAGCCAGAACTCTGTCAAACATTGCAACTACCTGTTGAACACCAGCGTCGGTAGTAGGTGGGTTGACGGTGGTAGGGGCTGGGTCAGAGACAGCAGAGAGAGGCAGGGATAAGGGGGACACTTGGGGACTCACCCTAGCATGGTCTGGCTGAGGCTGACTGTAAGCAAGGGCAGTGGCCGGTAGAGAGTTGGGAGGGGGATCTGGTTGGTGCGCTAATGAGGCCTGAGACATCCCCAGATTGACAGGGCGAAAAGAATCAGTCACAGGGCTCTGACTATAAACTGACAGACCCACCACATTATGAGACTGCGCTGCTGTTTTTCTCACATTTCTCATATGGGCGTCCAGACGCTCCTGAACCTCAGCCGTGGTCCACCGCTCAGGTGCCTTCAGTTGGAATGATATGGCGAGACTGGGGTCAGGACAGTGATTAATGAACATCAAGACCACTTCTGCACTGGGGTCATCTACACATTTACCTCGCCTCCGGAGGCACTCGTCCGCAGCATCTATTGACTTGTTAAGGCGTATCCAATAGTCCATAGCACTTTCACCAGCACGTGGAACAGTGCCGTAAAAATCTTTCATGGGCAAGTTAGAGTATGACAGCTCACTAAAGTTACCCTTTAATATGTCAAACACAGCTGTGGGCAGGTCGGTCGCACTCAAGTCAGGTCGGCTGCGGATTGACACTTTCACCACATCCCTGGCTTTACCTGTTAGTCTTGACATAATCAGATCAAACCTTTCTACGTGAGTGTCACATTTCACTCTATTCAGGTAACATCTCATCATGTCCTCCCATTCATGAATAGAAAATACATCAGCACGATCACCCCTGAAGTAAGGCGGAGCCTTGGTGTCTGACTGCACCACAACCTTCAATTGAGACAAATCAGCCTGGTGGGACGGGTGTGGATTGGTGGGAGACTGAGGCTGGGCAGCACTGGGCTGGTGCATGGTGCTTGATATGTTCTCACCTATCTGTTTAGCCAAACTTGTTATCATTTCCCCAAAAGCTTCAACAGATACTACTTGTGTAAGTTTACGGTCTGACTGCATAATAGGTGTGGAGCTTGCAGCAGGTGTTAATGTCGGGTTGAAATCACTAGCGAACCCAAATCTTTCACTACCTTTAAGTCGCTGGCCCCTCCCCAACCCAAATGTGACATCATGCCCACTAACATCCATATTGTTAATGACAACAACAAAAAAATCCCACAAAGCAATCAAAACACAGTTTAAAGCCACCCACAAGAGATAAAACACTAAAATAAAATAAAATGATAAAACACAGATAGACAGATCAGTGGTAAGTGTCCTCTCAGACTCAGTGCATCTCTCAATTTGAATATGTACACTGTCCCTTTAACGCACCTGCCGTCGCAGCAAGAGAGGGGGAAAAAAAAAAAAGGAAAAAAAAACCACACACTCCAGTCTTTCCTTCTTCCCGCCGGTGGGCAGCAGCTTTACCCCGGGGACCAGACGGCGCTGGTCGCGGATACAACGGGTCGTCACGGCACCAAGTGTAACCGGCTGTGTCTGACTCTGCGTTGTGTTGTGTAGAAAGACGACGACCCAGACGTGTAGCTTCATTCAGGATGTACATTTATTTTCACTCCTGACGAAACAGCGACAGAAAGAAAACATTTCTCCAGTCAGTACTCTCTTTAACGTGCCCCTCTCCCACAGAGATCAGTATCAAAAGGGCATAACGTAAAAAGTAACACAACATACCTGACGAAACAGCGACAGAAAGAAAACATTTCTCCAGTCAGTACTCTCTTTAACGTGCCCCTATACAAATTAAACAACACAGAAATACATTGTGAACACCCGTGAGACACTACAACAAAAATAAGTAATAAAAAGTAACTTAAAGTGCATAAAGTCGACACTAAAACACGGAAATTGCTTCTGGCTGAAGAGCCGCCTACCTCTCCCACAGAGATCAGTATCAAAAGGGGAGAACGATGCATGAACCCCGCGAAAAAAAGGGGAACAGTGTCACATGCATAAGGAACGTAGGGGTACACGCTAAAATTATAGTTCCACATACTGATGTGAGTCCTACTGCGTCAGGTATTAACACAAGATGAAACAAGAATAAACACAGATTTTGTGTAATTATATAGACATATTTACATAATATATTATATACAAATGAGACATAACTGTCCCTGTTACACTGACATGAACACTAAACTAGATTTCAATCACTTGACATGCATTACTGAACTGTAATTTATTAAGCCATTTATTTAGTTTAAATGTTATCCTTGTACAGACTAAATAGACTAGTGCACTGCATATTCATTGCAGTTTTCAGGTGTTAATTTACCAGTGAAAGAAGTCAGCATCTTTTTTTCCTGCAATATTCTTTTTGAGGCCTACAAATTCAAAGAAAAATAAAATGAAAACAACTACAACAGTAGTTGTTTTCATTAGTTTTACATTTTTCGGATTGTGGCCTATGTCTTTGTATATCAACAAAACTATTCTATGCAACTGAAACTCAATGTTACATTGTGTTGCATAGCCCATTGTTGGCTTTGACACAAATTGTAATTCTGCTGTAGCCTGATTATGCATATGGTTATTGCTGTGTACTATTGGAAGATGCCTGGTAAAGTGAAACACAGTGGTCCTGGTAGGCTAAATTCCAGTTCCCGTGTGTTGCATTTTCATTATAATATTAAGAACAGTGTAAGGATTTTGTCAAATAAACATCTAACCAAATACTAACATTGTTATGACTTCTAAAAGAAAGCAAGGTGTGCTAACATTGGCTTCCTCCACAATGGTGAATAAAACACAGAACTACAAAACAGTTTTTCCCCTTTCCCTCGAAGTTGTCAGGAGGGCTGACAGGGCTCTGACTCTTCCCGATTTCCCACAGCTGGTTAGGAGTGAGGTTACGTTCTGTTCGGAGTGAATGGTTATTCCAGCCATCTGTGAATGTGTCAAGATCTTCCTGAATTCGGGGCAGAAAGACATACTGAGCACAGAAAAGGTGTGTGCAATTTGCTGGGTCGAGCAGGCCATCCTCCTCTAGGCTGTGGAGCAGATCGTAATAAATACTTGACACGACATTCCACACGTCACGCCACAGGCGCTCTATCCTGAAAGACAGTTGACAAAAATAAATGAATAAATGCAGTCCGTAAACAATTATCACACCTTTACGTTGCAAAAAATGCAAATAGTAACTCAATGGATTTTTCCCCATCCCTAATAACACTAATATGTACATTAATCTCAGCAACAACTTTTAGCACCATAATTAATGGCAGCACGTCACTATTAAGCGATACACTAGCAAAAGATATTTTGACCAAAGAAAGCTTTATGACAGAAGCTACAACCATACACTGATATTACCTTTGATTATGAACACTTTTCCCTGAGATGATGCTTCCCCTGCCGCACCCACGAACGTCAAACATATGTCTGGCAATGTCCACATTTTCCACACCTTGGTCTCCTCTGACCCTTGAAATGTACAACCATACAGATACCATGTTAAGTAATTTGACAATGTGAAATTTGAATCTCTGTACTCTTAGAGCTGGCTGTATCTCCAGTTTTCTAAGTACAGCTATAGCCATTTAACAAGCTTCACTATTGGCCCAGGGAACCAGCAGTTTTAAAGATTTTGTTACCACAGAAACAAGAGGTTTTAGTATGAGACTGAAACATTCTTTATGGGCACATCACTGGAAAGACCTACACATAATATTGGGAATATGTCATGAGGTCATGTAAAGTAATATAAACAAGGAATGAATAATCCAATCTCATTCTAAGGCCATCCCCATAAGTGTCATCACTGGTAAAGTGTTGTTTCAGAAATGACATATAGGGGGTGCTAGGGCTTCCTGGGCCTTTGCTTAATAGGCACTATATCCCCAACTATCAATTTACAACTTTTCTTGTAAAACTTAGTGAAAAATCTGTTGATCATGTAGGCCTATAGACCTTTTTGAAAAGCAGCCATTTTGACATGAAATAGTAGGGTAAACACAGGTGTTACCAGTGATAATAATTAATGTTCTGTTCCATTCAGATCAAACAGTCAGGGTGCTGCTATTGTGCATGTTGGCTCACTGGAAAGGCTCTACTGCACTAAATAGAATGGAACCTTAATCAACTTAATTAATTTAACCTGTATTTACCTGCTAGTTCATGTCAATACGGCTGCCGTGACAAAAGTCTACCTTATTTTTATAAAATGGCCTAGACTGATACAAATCAGTGTTATTTTAACTGTATCAAGTGCACCTGACATTTTTCTTCATATTCAGTATTTCCAATAATCCAATGTTTACATGTAAAAAAAAACACACACAAAACAAGAAATAGCCTGTTACCTGGATGGAAATCCGTGTTTGTCCACAGCCTCAAGGAAGAACTGCAGAGCTGTTGAAGCCTTGTTGTTATTGGCTACTTGTAGGTACATGATCTATGAGAGCATTTATAGAAAGGAAAAAGTAAGCACCACAGAAACACAGTACTCAAATAACCTATTAATGAATTAAATACTGACCCCATACTGTATGTGCGTGATAATTAACTTTAAAAAATGGCATTTAATATCAATTCACTTTTGGTCAATTGTAAAATAAACTCCAGGAAGCACTAACCTTTCTTGAAAATCCATCAATTCCACCAAATATTACCATACCATATCTGCAAATTAAAAAGGTATTAATTGCTTGATGTATCCACACCACATCTTGTCCCACCAAGTCCTTTGATGATTGAAATAATCTTCGTGTCCATCGCCAGACCCCTTTTTGTGGTGTTGTGCTGAATAACATGATGTGATCGGCGCCTACATAAGATGACCCGCACAATGTATAGTGAAATGTTTATCTTTGGCTACAATACTGCTTGTGTTTACATTATATAAAACATAGCTGAGGAAGAGCATTTATTGTTATAAATATGTTATTTGTGTCCTAAATATTGCTTATTGGTCTTTTAAATGAATGAAGTAAAGCTAATTTTGGCCTGAACTCGAGCAGTGAGGCATGTGTTTCAGGTTAAAGCTTTTGAAGTTCTGCCCTTTTCATGCAAAAAAGTATAATGCATGGACTGTAGAGTATATGAAAAAAATATAGAATTATATTTAAACAAATAAAATAATTAATACATAAATCAATCATATACTGTAGAGTATATGATTGATTGATTTTTAAGAAAACATGAATCGCTCATCGTCTATTGCAGCGGGTTGTAAGGAGCATTTGTGTTGAGTAGGCCATACAGTTATTTATTATTGATTATGAAGATCGTATGGTTAGCCCACTTTACCGTTCCTTTTCTGTTCACTTGCTTTATTTTCCAGCTGACGTGAACACAAGTCGGATTGGAAACTGAACCTTTTCGACCTTTGGCTAACTAACGTTACGTTACCTTCCTCTCCATATTAAATGCCCGGGGCATTATGTCAGGAAGCACCCGACAAAAGTGTTGCATTAATTTCTTTAACATTAACGTTACTCATTCAAACGGCACAACAACAACAAACGTTAATTTAGCCAACAGACTGTAGCTAGCTAAGACAATAGCAAAGACCACATCAACTAGCTAGCGTTAAATATAAAATATAAGTAACTCAGGGATGCACGCACAGCTGTCTTGATATATTTAGTTAATTACGATGTGACGTTAGTTAATTAAAACTGTAGTGGCATGTTCCGTGGTAGCATGTAATTAACCCACCTGTGTCCCACAAGAGTTCGCCTCGGGCTCCTCCATGTTGACTCCCGCAAGCACGCTCCAAGTGGCTCAGGTCAGCAAAACGAACGCGTTAGAACCTTGTGTCCTATGATTGGATGGTCAGTGGGCTACGTCCCGATTGGCTAGTCAGTGGGCAACGTGCTGATTGGCTAGCATACTCAGGCGTAAAAACAGGGTCAAAATTCGTACTCGTAAATAGCAGCTTGTAGCTTGTAACTTCAGGTTCGCACACACAGATAGGAAACTTGTGTGTCCGTATCTCAGACTTTGTGAAACCTCACTGTTGTAAATATCCTTGCACAAAATATTTCTACACCTGCAAAACTTTTTTACACGTGCAAATTATATCTGCAAAAACTTTTCACACACGCACAAAATATTTCTACAGCTGCAAAATGTTTTTACACGAGCAAATTATATCTGTGTGCACAAAACTTTTTTACACATGCACAAAATCTTTTCACATGCGCACAACAGGTGATATACAACTGCAGACTGTGAAATAATTTGTGAATATTATTGACCCTAATTTGATTCCATAGGTTATGGCTAGAAAGGATCCGTCTTGTGTAAAACTCTCGCAAGAGTTTGGCTGAATGTCACGTGGCTGAATGTTTACGTTTGGAAGGCAGCCTTTCAGTTACGATCGTTAACATCAGTTGGCCACAGCAAATGATGGCGAGAAGCTAAACTATCTATTAATTATGTCAATGACAGGGAGTGTGATTGTTGAAATAGGGTGTTAGCGGTCTTGCTGGTGTTCAAAGAAGAATGACAACAGCACTGTAGATCACCAACACTATGGTTTATTTTTTATTCACAGGCAAGTCAACGTTGTCGCAGTCAAAGTCCCAAGATAGCTCCTGGTGCAATAAAATGTTCCCTTGCAGTGTTTTACTATTATGTCTGATGTTTCTCTATTAATATTGCTGCTGCATTAATGTGTATGTTGCATCATGTTACTGCTGTAGATGTGTTTCCGAGACGCTACGATTACAACGAGAGTTACAACGAGAACGTCACGTCATATTTACACAAGACGGATCCTTTCTAGCCATAACCCACTTAACGCTGGCAGCTATATTTGTTTATCTGTAAGTAACGTGTTTTGTGAAACATGTCACGGTAGAGGCACAAGATACAACTAGGAAATGCATTTCCTGCTGAAAATGCTTGCAAATGCTGTAAGCTGCGCACATTTGTTGCTGAATTTAGCTGAAAAAGCTGAATATTGTAACAGTTGAATGACTGTAGCTGCTTTTAGCTACAAACGGCTGAACTTAGCGGAGAAATGCTTTGAATCAGAATTGTTACAGCTCAAATGCACTGACTTTGTTGAAAGCTTGAAAGTGAAATGTTAAACTGGAAGAGTAGGACAAATAGTGATGAAGCTTAATATTTCAAAGAGAAGTTGAAAAGGTTTAAACAACTACAGTAAATGTGTATTAAAGCAACCCTCCTGTGATATATAGCTATGCGTACAAAGATGTTTCAGTGAGGGAGGGGTCAGACTGAGTGAGGAGGAGCTCTGTGCTTTGTTTCAGGAGGAAAACTCAGTTTTAGTCTCAGATCACTTCCACATGTTCTCCATCAGCTTCGTATGGCACCTTGGACATAACACAAGAAGAACATCCTGTTTTTGTTTTTGAAAGACAAACCTTTATTAATGATCCAAACATTTCATTTGATCACACATCCCATCAGTAAAGTGTGTTCAATGATTTCATGATCAGTTTCTCTTTCTCCACACCATGAATGTGTTTCATCTCAGCTATTTCAAACAGAACCAGACATGATGTCCTTATTGATTATTATCATGATAACTTATGTTCTATAAAACATCAGAGTGCCCACTTTCTAGTTGGATAACAACAACAACAACAACAACAACAACAACAATTAGTCTGCAAAACAATAACTGTAATAGTAGACAATATATTTCCCGAGCAAAGACTCTAAGCTATTTACAGCAGAATAATAAATGATGTACTTATTGATTATGATCATGACAGGAAGTAATATCATTTTAAATAAACATGTGATGATGAAATAAGTGTTATAACCATCTGGGAACTCATGTGTTAGTTAATTTGGGCAACAATAACATTTAATCTGTCAGAATAATACATGTGATTATAAATGTCTCTGTTGTTTTAGAACCAGAATAAAATGTGTAGAATAAAAGAAGCTCTGCTGCTTTCTCTCTGAAGACTCGTGCACTACAAGAGAAACAACAACAAGAATCAAAAGAAATATCCAACACAGATTTAGAGCAAAGTTTACAAATCAGTTCAGGTGAACAAGGATCCTCGTGAGCAGTGACAGCCTCCATGGCTACACAGACACAGGAAGGAGCCGGAAGAAAGTCCAACATCTACAGAACAACTCGTGAGAAGATGTTGAAGCACATCCCATCATGTTTGATTGACAGCTGATCTCTGCAGTGAAGACATGGACAATCAGCTCTGATGGACACACGGTGAGTTTAAGAAGTAGAAGAGTTCCTCCAATGACTTCAGGCTATTTGAGTTTACAAAACTCAGCAGTGGCTCCATCATCATAATAAAGATAAACTCCAGCATGTAGCGGCTGAGTGAACGTGGTCTGGACTCTGTGGAGGAGAGTCATGGTTTCAGAGACGCTGTAGAAGGACAGAACACCTGCTCTGTGATCCAGGTACACTCCTACTCTGGAGGACAGAGGACCTGAGACGGGAGTGAGGATACTGTTGTAACAAAATGAATAACTGTTTTGGTAACAAACTAAGGACCAAGATTTTTCATTGAATCCAAATCCACTCTCCCTCCCTGCTCTGCTGATATTCTTGTATGAGACTGCTACTTCAACTCCTCCCCCTCTCCACTCCACCTCCCAGTAACAACGTCCAGTCAGACTCTCTCTACTCAGGACCTGAGAACAATAAGTGAATCTGTCTGGGTGACTAGAATAAGACTGTTTTTGTCTCATGACTGTTGCTTTTCTGCTCCCCTCAGATAATACCAGCCATGTCTCTGCTGTGTTTGGATCCAGAGTGATCTCCTGTGAATATGTTAAGAACCCAGCTCTGGTGGTGGGCTCTGCTGCTGACAGTAACACCTCCACTTCAGTCGGTGAGACGTTTGTCCATTCCTCTCTCAGGACGTCCTGTAGTTTGTCTCTGACTGCTGACAGGGCCGCCGTCACGTCCTCAAAGTAGCTCAGAGGACGGATGTTGATGCTGGAGGAGTGTGGAGCTTCACTGAGGGCTGGCAGTGAGGAGGGGTAGCTGAGTAGAAAGTGGTTGTGGTCCTCTGTGTGAGACAGCAGCTTCAGCTCAGCGTCTCTCCTCTTCAGCTCAGAGATCTCCTGCTCCAGCTTCTCCTGGAGCTCTCTGACTCCACTCACTTCTCTCTCCTGCTGGGATCTGAGCTGCTGCTTCACATCAGAGCTTCTTTTCTCCATGAGACGGATCAGCTCAGTGAACATCTTCTCACTGTCCTCCACTGCTTTCTCAGCAGAGCCATTGACGGCCTCCACCTCCTGCTGAAGCAGCTTCACCTCCTTCTCTCCGTCCTGGATTCTCTGCTGGATGTTTAGTCGACTCCCCTCCAGCTCTCTCTGCCTCTCAGTCCTCTCTGCTGCAGCAGACACCGTGTCGTGGCCTTTGTGTTCGTCCACAGAGCAGAGAGAACAGATACTCTGCTGATCAGTGCGGCAGAACAGCTTCATCACCTCGTCGTGACGAGAGCAGATGTTCTCCTGGAGCTTCTTGGAGGGCTCCACCAGCTTGTGTTTTTTTAATTGAGCTACGTTATAATGAGACTGGAGGTGTTTCTTGCAGTAAGATATAAGACACACGAGGCAGGACTTACAGGCTATCAGTTTCCTCCCAGTGCAGACATCACAGGCCACATCTCCAGCTCCAGCATAGCAGAGATCAGCAGGAGCAGGTGGGGGTCCAGTCTTCTTCAGCTCCTCCACTAAAGCTGCTAACATGGTGTTCTTCAGCAGGACAGGCCTCGGTGTGAAGCTCTGCCTGCACTGAGGGCAGCTGTGGATCTTCTTCTCATCCTCTCCGTCCCAGAAGCCTTTAATACACTTCATGCAGTAGCTGTGTCCACAGGGAGTAGCCACCGGATCCTTCAGTAGATCCAGACAGATGGAACAAGAGAAGATTTCCCGGTCCAGCTGAACTCCTTTCAGCGCCATTTCACCTCTCAGTAGCAGCGAGTGTGTGAGTTTCACTTCCTGAGATATGAAACTAGTGTGACTGGTTATCTGAACAGGATGTGTGTGTGTGCAGTGAATGTGGCCTATCAGCTCTCGTGCTTTACCCACATGTTGGTTACATCCCTCCTCCTCAGTGTGGATCTGAAGGGGAGGAACCAGGAAGTACAGAGTGGAGCTGGCTGCGTCTGAGAGCAGGAAGAAGAGGGAGGGCTTATCAAACTCTGACTCATTCCAGGACGAGGAGCAGCGCTCAGATTCTGACCTACATATGGCCATTTGAGTATTTATTCCATATCCTTGATATCAGACGGCAGCTGCCTACTCTAGTTGGCTCTTTGATTTCACTTGTTAGATATGGTCACTAGTTTGACACTCTGCTTTACTAGTTAAATAAAACATTATACCAGTCACTCTTTTTCAGCAACTAGTGGC